>NC_141025.1:11827500-11927500 GCF_052040795.2 Danio rerio
TTTAGTTTTAGTTATAGTTTAGTTTTAGCAAATTATTAAATAAACAGTTTACACCCCAGGGATTGACAGATATATAGACAGACAAACAAACAAACAAATAAACAAATAAATAAATAAATAGGTAAGCTAGTTGTTATGATCATTAACAATCGAGCAGCTGCAGATCACTGGTAAACACACAGTTCATTAAAGAACTACAGATCACCCATTACATGGACTACAAATCACAGCATACACTGTGCACACACACACACCAGTTCCTGATCCTGAGTCTGATTGCAAACACTCAAGCCTCCTTTCCACTGCACACGATAAACGACAGACCGGACAGACCGGAAGTCATTCATTTCCAATGGAGAGTAGTCCAGGAGATACGTGTAGTTCCCATCATCTCCGTATGCGGAAAATTCGGATCCGAAATGAGCTGCTGATTTGTTGAAATATATGAACTCCTGCGACTAGACAATATGCGACCGGCCGACTGGATGTGATATATTCCAGTGTTGTCCAAGCAGGTCCGTGCGCGTAAGATGAGAAATTGTATGTTTTTTTTTTGTTTTTTTTTAATAATAAAAATTTATTTGTTTAATGTTGTCTCCACTTTCCCTCCAAATTTTTAAGTGGTCTATGATTTTCTAGTATTTTTTCATTCTTTCATTCAACTACGGTGAACACACGGAGAATAAAGGCTCTTTTTGTGCTTTATTTTGGACACCATGAGAATCAGCTCTCCCATGGTGCACAACAACACTGAAAATTCTGTGCAACTGCCACAAGGGGATGTACTCCGACAGTCGTGTCCAAATGTCGTATGCAGTGGAAAGGTGGCTTTACAGCTGAAGCTGCTCATGTACTGATTACAGCACTCACATACCCATCATAGCTGAGTCTTGTTTACTGTCTTTATGAACATTACAGTGCATTTTCTTTGCCTTGCCATGTTAGACCTTTGCTTTGTTGTTTTGTTTATTTACGTTGTCTGCTGCCTGCATTTTAACCATCTGCCTGTTGTATGACCACAACTCTGGATTTGCCTGTATACTGTACATCTGTTTGCCCCTGTGTTGACCTTTGCTTGCCGGACTATTCTCCTAATAAACCCTGCATTTCGATCCACACTCCGTTGTCAGCATCCCGCTTCACATTACAGAAGACTCAGCCATGAGTATCTCAAAGTGACCTATATATATATATATATATATATATATATATATATATATATATATATATATATATATATTGTAACGAGCGCTCACATGCCACGTCGCCCTGGTCACTAATTTCACCCAGCTGGACCATCATCAAGCCAGGATCGCTCACAGCTGGACGGCATCAAGCAGAGAGGCATATAAGCCCAACCTACGCCAGGAGAAGATGAGCTTCATTCTCTCAATGACTCCCTGTGCTAATGCTTGTCTCTCTGTCTCTCCGTAGCGGACTCCAGCTCGTGACGATCCTTCACCCGACTACTCACTGTCCTTCACCTACTTCCCGGAGCACCAGAGCACCTCACCTTGAAGAAGAGCACCTTTTTACACCACCCACACTTTGTAAATAAAACACCCTCCGGGGACTATATATATATATATATGTATGTGTGTGTGTGTGTGTGTGTGTGTGTGTGTGTGAGCAGCATCAGCTGTGTGAGTGTAATCAATGGAGAGCAGGTGTGTTTGTTTGTGTTGCATGACAGGACTTGTGGTTCAAATTGAGACAGAATTGTAGTCCGTGTAAATGTAAATGTTTTCCAGCAATCTATGAAGGTTAATAATCAGGCAAGTCATGGAATAACTGTAGTTTTTAGTAATTTAATTACAAATAACTTAAATAAATCACTATATTTCACTTACTATGTATAGTTGAGGTGACGCGGTGGCGCAGTAGGTAGTGCTGTTGCCTCACAGCAAGAAGGTCGCTGGTTCGACCCTCGGCTGGGTCAGTTGGCGTTTCTGTGTAGAGTTTGCATGTTTTCCCTGTCTTTGTGTGGGTTTTCTCTGGATGCTCCGGTTTCCCCTACAGTCTAAAGACAAGCAGTACAGGTGAACTGGGTAGGCTACATTGTCCGTAGTGTAGGAGTGTGAATGAGTATGTATAGATGTTTCCCAGAGATGGGTTGCAGCTGAAAGGGCATCCGCTGTGTAAAACATATGTTGCATAAGTTGGCAGTTCATTCTGTTGTGGTGACACCAGATTAATGAAGGGACTAAAGCCGAAAAGAAAATGAATGAATGAATGTACAGTCGAAGTGAAAATTATTTGATTAATTTATTTTTTTTTTTAAATATTTTCCATATTATGTTTAATAGAGCAAGGGAATTTTCACAGTATGTCTGATAACGTTTTTTTTTTCTTCTGGAGAAAGTTTTTTTTTTTTTTATTTCAGCTAGAATAAAAGCATTTTTTAATATTTTAAAAAACATTTTAAGGTAAAAGTTATTAGCCCCTATATTTTTTTTCGAGTCTACAGAACAAAGATAAAATAAATCAGTTTTTAGAAATGAGTTATTAAAACTACTAGAAATATTTAGAAATGTGTTGAAAAAATATTCTCTCCGTTAAACAGAAATTGTGGGGAAAAAAATAAATAGGGGGGCTAATAATTCTGACTTCAACTGTATGGAACTTTTATTTTGAAAACGCGATGCGAGCCCCAAATTGTTTACTTTGCGTTCACTCGGCAACGACTGCTCGAACCATGTTCAAAATCACCTCAGGACGCAAAATGCAAGTTTTACAGATGACACATGCATTCATCTACACTCTGAAGAGGTATAAGGTATGTTTAGTTAAATCTTTAGTTAATTGTTTGTGTTTATTGTGAAATTTGAAGCGTGTTTCAACAAACAGGTAAGTTAACGTTAGACTGCTAAATCGCTCAACTGTCATATGTTCATGCAGAGGTTGATACGGCTGTTTTCTTCAATAATATAACTACAACATAACAACGTGATACATCTCTGTCCCTCTCTTTTATCAAGTTTAATTATGATTTCGACTTTATCTACAACAGATCTTGTGAGCAAAAGGTTAACGTTACTCTGATTGGGTTTATATTTGTCCTAGTTCAGCTTACATCATGTTCTGTGTTTTGTGTGTGTGTGTGTGTGTGTGTGTGTGTGTGTGTGTGTGTGTTCACGACACAAACCTTATATGGTCAATCATGGACCTTCTTGGAGTAATAACGTTAAATGAGCTTATTAAACTATCTCTTGAGATTTGTTGAACTTACTGAAACCATAAACCTATGTAGACACCAGAGAACAATTTAACTTATTAAACCTATGCAGTATATGGTGCCTTGATTATTTTTTCGTTTTCATTTGAATAATTTGGTTGTTTTATATTTGTTTAAAAACTATTCTTAACAGTTAAATACATTATAATTAATATTATATTAAAGTTACAAAAATTATGTTTAGTTTTAGTTACAGTTTAGTTTTAACACATTATTAGATAAATAATTTACTGCTCTAAATAACTGCTTTTATTCCAGCCAAACAAGTGAAATAAGACTTTCTACAGAAGAAAAAGTATTATAGGAAAAACTGTGAATATGTCCTTGGTATGTTAAACATCATTTGGGAAATATTTAAAAAAGAAAACAAAAAACTTTGAGGTGGGCTAGTAATATTGGCATCAACTGTACAGTATAATTGCAGTTCTTTATGCACAGTGTGCATAGAGGCAAAGCAAATACATCAATGAACCATTATAAGTAATATAAATAGTTCATTAGATGAATAGCTCACCCCAAAAATAAAATGTACAGTTAATATATTTACTCTCAGGCCACTGAAGATGTAAAGTAGGTGTTTTTTTGTCGTATGTAAAGCATTAATGTTTAAAGGTTTAGTTGAATTTTGATTCTTACTGTATACTGGCAATCAATGGTGACCCGTTTTTGAGAGTAAAAATAAACACATAAAACAAGTCCAAATCAATCCCTGTGGCTCCTGATAACACACTGAGGTCTTATGTAGCGAGCTGATAGGTCTGTGCAAGAAACTGAACATTATTTACAATATTTTTAGCTTTAATTCACAGTTCTTGGTATGCGCAGAAGTGAAGTGAAAGTGAGTTTGCAGTGGCTTGATGAAGTATGCACAAGTGTGCACTCAGGCATCAGGTTTTAAGCTAATAATGTGGTAAATAATGGTCAGTTTCTTGCAAGGCCAATCATTTAACTTCATATGACCTCAGTGTATTATCAGGAGCCACAGGGAATTGATTTGGACTTGTTTGTGTTTATTTTTAATCTCAAAAATGGGGGACCGTTGGTCATTTGCAATGTGCAAATGACCAAGGACCATGGATTTAGCTAAAATAAAAGATTCATCGTCATCGTCAGTGGCTTCTGGGTGAGTGTTTAACTGTAAATTTCATTTTTGGATCCCGTTAACTGTATTACAAAAAAATTATAATAAAAATTTGATGTTTTTTCAATTATGTTTTTATGTATTTGTTAGCAGTACTAGTACATTTGCCATATTAAAGATATTACAGACAATTACAGATATTACAGACACAAAAAAAAAAAACAAATATATATATATATATATATATATATATATATATATATATTTTTTTTTTTTAATGGTGACTAAATGTATCTAAACCACACATGACATTAAAAATTAAATTAAATTTAAAATTACTTGTTCTCTTTAATAAATCAATACATTTTGTTATTATTTTATTTTGTAATCAAATTAAATGTGACATAAACTTGTCATAAATCTGTCATCAACATGATTGTCATGAGGTCATTATGTCATGAATTCTATGGCAGCATCAATAATATTTTTTTGGACCTCAGCTACAGCATATTAAATTTGTCATTAAAGTGCCCCAGTAAATGGGGTCTAGCGGGGCACTGTTAGGGGCCGATCACACTTAATTCGCTTTATGCATTGAGAGGATGCTTTTGAATGCTTTTCTAACGGCTACGAGTGTTTTACTTGCTGCGTTTATGCGCCCTCCATGCCTCGCGTTTAAACGCCTGCTGCGCCTCACGGTTTTGCCCTAGCGCGCCGTGCGCTCTCAGTTGAAAAAAGTCAACTCTGAGCGAAAAAAGCACATTATGTCACTAGCATCTGTTTCATTCTCCAATCAAAGGAAAGCCTATGCAGAGTTTTTGTTGACGAGCCTGGAGTGTTTGTGTTGTCAAGCTGTATGACTTCACAAATCATGAATATCACAACATTATTAATTATTAAAATTATATTAATATCAACAGCAACACTCTCGAACAATACCAAGCTGATTCAGTCGATGCCTAACGGGAAAAAAAGCGGCGTTTTTGAAATGCAAAAGCGTGTTCGGGGTGATCGGCCCCTCAGCCAGCATTTACTTATGGGGATTTACACCTACCCAAATTAAGTAGTAACAGTTCTTTACCACAGTGAGCTACAAACAAAAATTAGATATCATTGGAAAGTAGACACTTTGAGCTTTACTATGGTCAATCTAGAAAGTTTTATGCTAAAAAAATATGAAAAGTTATACAATATGAAATAATGAGAACGAAAAAATCATACTGTTTTTAATAATTGTCTTTCCATGTACAAACGCATGAAAACAATGTAATAACCTAGAAAAAATATGCCTTGAAAGTCAAGTGTCTCATGAGTTTATATTTCAAATTTGATGAAGCTGGCATGCAAAACTGGTTTTCTGAGGCTATATCGGTGTTCTTCTCTCCCTCACTGTCAGAGGCCCTGTCTCAAAAATGACCTTAGCCCCTTTCACACAGTGATACCGGTAAATATCCATAAAATTTCCGGAACGACTTTACCGGTATATTCAAAAAAGCGCTGTTCACACAGGCGAGGACGTTACGGAAATTTTCCGGAAAAGAGCATTCACACATTCATTCCAAAATACCGGTAAATTCTGACATCATTCACCACAAATGAGCTTTAAACGGCTGCGTTTGTATTTGTAAACATTTGACTAAATTACAAACTTTGTGGATGATCAATATTGTGAACAACTTTCGCAGGATCACTTTCTCATGTTGAGATGTTCATAATATGTGCGTGTGCAGGCGCTCACAGGCTGTTTCACAGGCACACGAACGTAAACAAACAACGGCTTATCATAAGCATCTCATCGATGATTATTTACACAGTTGGCATTAAGAAGAACATATAAACGTGATCTGACTAACTTCTAGCCGCTAAATGTGTCTGGAAAAATATTCAAAGGCTTTTATCCTCACAAACCGCGCGGACGTAAATGCGTCTGACTGTTGTGATTGGCTAAAGCAGACGTCTCACGTCAGCACGTTCTAGACGTGCACGCGCTTATTACGGGAATCTTCCTTCTGCATTCACACAGCGCAGCATTCCGGCAAATTGCCGGTAATGTTACAACTTCTCTTTCCGGAAAATAGCCAGAACGAATTTACCGGTATTTTCAAAAAGGACCTGTTCACACATACAACCTTTCCGGAAAATTGCCGGCAATTTTCCGGAAAAGTCTGTATGTGTGAAAGGGGCTCTTCTCTAACTACAACAGTAACAGTTGCTGAATAATTTGGTCTACATTAGTTTTATTGTAATAACAGATTTCACAAAATGTCCAAGTGTTTTCCCTCATATGCTCTCTTGTGCTAGCAGACAAACATCTGAACAAAGGTTCATTATAACCATTCTCCACAAAACCACATAAATTAAACAGCATTCTATGATGTCTTTCATTTACACACAAATCCGGACACAATCTAAAAGTATACAACAAACAGGAAGTACATAAAAATGGATGTAATTAGTAACTATTTAATTGATTAGTTATTTCATCGGATCATTTTTTGTCTTACCCGTGTGACTTTTAAGAATGCTACTTGTACTTTTAATTGAACATAGATTTTAGATACTCTACTACATGCCTCTGTTTACAAATCACAAAACAAATCACACGTAAACAAACCAAACATATTTTTTGGTGATTAAATGTATTATCGAAATTCGTAGTACCTTTTGTACAAAATAGTTAGTTGATACCACAGAAAACTATGAAGTTGCAATAAAGTTGAAAAAAAAATCTAGAATTGTGTTGATCCAGCTCATTTTAAATAATTAATTTAAACTAGCAACCAAAATATGAGATAATGCATAAGTGCATACATAATTAAATGATTAAATAATTAAATTAGCTAACACTTACTTAACTAACAACGTTTTTTATTAAATGATTTACCATTTATAGATAGATAGATAGATAGATAGATAGATAGATAGATAGATAGATAGATAGATAGATAGATAGATGGATGGATGGATGGATGGATGGATGGATGGATGGATGGATGGACGGACGGACGGACGGACGGACGGATGGATGATACCCTATTATGTAGAAGATGACCAAGATCACATATTAATTATGTATTTGGTCCAATTTTGACTGAATAAGTAAAGTCTGTCAAGGTAATATATTTTAATCAAGGTAATATATTTAAATAAAAATGTGTACACAGACATGCATTTGTGCATTTATAGCATACAGCTCAGCATGTAAACCAAATAAATATGTAAAGTAATAGATGCTCTGTTACAGTATATTTCAACATGGATGAATAAGGCCATAAAAAGGGTCTAGGAAAAGCATGCATATTTTATGATCATCATCTATCATTTTTGAATGATACGCAGAAGTCACATGCATACGTTGCCCTCAGAGGTGCCCATAATAGTCTGGTAGTCAACATAATAAAAGCTCTTTTCTACCTGTTTGGTCACCTCATCAATAATCTCCATTTCAGTCGTCACAAACTACACAATGATCTATAGATGTACGGATGTACTGCGTTAGACTCCAGATATACTGTAATCACCAGAACATTAGCAGCATCGTATTGTTTCACGTGCAGAAAGCCAAAGTTATTATAACTGAAAAGAGCCTTGGCGCAGCCTGTTCGATTTCATTCAGTCTTTTGCATATGCAGATTCAACATAATGACCCAGGTGAAAGCTACTTAGCGACGTGATTCACCAGTCAAACAGACTGTACTAAGTGCTTTTGAATCTTTGTCACGTTATGAATAGGAAGAAACTGATTGAAATCCAACGTTAGGCCATTTCATTTGTACTATACAAGTTGTGAAGGTTATTTTTTTGTATTAAGACCTCTTTTTTTAATTACATTTTAGTGGGAAATTAAAATGGACTCATTTAAAAATATATATATAGTTATATATTTTCTTTGTAATTTTTCATTCATATATATATATATATATATATATATATATATATATATATATATATATATATATATATATATATATATAGTGCTGTCAATCGATAAAAAAATAACTAATTAATCGAACTTTTTTTTGAAAATTAATCACGATTAATCACATTTTAAAGACTTAAACTTGTAATTTTGGCTATTCAAATGTAAAATTAATGTATATGCAAGACAAAACTATTTAAATTAAAAATATAATTGTTTATTATAATTTTTGTTTAACTTGTAACACAGATTTCTTCATGTAAACAACATACCCACAATAAACCATCAAGATCCTGGCTTGACAGCCATATTTATTACAGAAATTAAAACACAGGCATGTTAATGCCGTTTGAATTTCAAAACAATCAATGCCAATAAAGAAAAAAAATATTTCCAAGTTGGATTCTAAGTGAACGGCAAAAATGCAAAAATACAGGCATTGCAGATATGGAAAATGGAAAATTATAATAATAATAAAGGATTGAATACAAACAACTGCACTCATTGTAAAGTTGTATTGCTGTTAGTTGAGAGCATTAATTATAAAGTAGAAATAATTTTGCTAATTTCTCCTTTACAACTATCCAGTTGCTTAGCCAGTCCAGTCCAGACATACCAAGTCTTCCGGAAGTTGCAGGAGTATCCCGCAAATGAATAATAATCTCTCGGAAATCGCACATCTCCCGCCCTGTCCGTAAATACGTTGCACATCCCTCTCCACCCCATCCCCCTTAGCCCTTCAGGTTTGTAGCGCACAACTCACCCCCACCGCTCTTCAGGTACGTGTTGCGTGCACATGTCCCTACTCAGATACGTCGCTCACTCAACCCCTGACATAGACACACACACACACAGACAGACACACACAACGCACCAGAGCGACTCCTTCAGATTCAACACACATGATCGCTCTGGATAGCTTGGTGATGCGACATTAATTGTTTTATACTGAAATTTGTCTTCAAAAAGTGCTTTGGTCTTATCCATGTTTCTTTGCATGTTGAACACGTCTACCACAACAGGAAGTAAAAAAACAACAACCTGCAACTACGTTAATTGCGTTAATTTTTTTTAACGCGTTATTTCAAATTAATTGCATGCGTTATTGCACTAATTTTGACAGCAGTAATTATATATATATATATATATATATATATATATATATATATATATATATATATATATATATATATATATATATAAATAAAGATTTGTTTTCAATACATTTCTAAACATAATAGTTTTAATGACTAATTTCTAATAACTGATTTTTTTTATCTTTGCCATAATGACAGTAAATAATATTTTACTAGATATTTCTTCAAGATCAATATTAGGCTTAAAGTACATTTAAAGACTTAACTAGGTTAATTTAGCAAGTTCTGTAGACTTATGCTTAAGGGGTTTAATAACATCAACATAGGCTCATTCTGAAAACATACCCCTAGATTTCTGGAGATCGCGAATTATGTAGAGCTATATGGCTGCATTTTATCTTCAAAACTAACAGTATGACACAGTTTCTTTTTTCACTTACCAGCTGAACGCTTACCTCCGTATGGACGGCTTTTCCGCTGTTACCCAGTATCTTACCCGGTAGCTCGACATGTACGTCGGCGGAAATGAGACGCAGGAGTTGACCACGGCAACAAGGTTTGAGTCCAGTAAAGAGTGGTTCCAGAAAGCCGGTAATACAAAAACAGAAACCAAAAAAAAATAAATAAACAAGTAAATATCAAGGTCAGAATGTGGTAAAATTGAAAACGTGGTAAAAATCTGGCAGCTTATCGTTTTTTGGATAGCATTTTAAAACACTGGAGTTGGGCTTAGGGAAGGAGAAGGGTGGGACAGTCGATTGGTCAGTCAGTCAGTCAGTCGACAGCAGCCTCTGGTGGATTTACGTGAAAAGAGCAGGCATGAATGACACTCGCGAGAGAAATTTGAAGTCAAAAAAAGTATACACAGCGACCTCTAGTGGATTTGCGAAAACAAAACCCGCTAACAAAAATATCTCCTGGAACATATCTGGTGCTCTCCAAAATTGTATATGGCAGGGGTGTCCAAACTTTTTGGGCCGAGGGCCAGATGCAAAAAAAAAAACGTTGTCGCGGGCCAAATTTTACATACATCACACAGACACGCATATATATATAAATACAGTTGAAGTCAGAATTGTTAGCCCCACCTAAATTATTAGCCCCCCTGTTTATTTTTTCCCCAATTTCTGTTTAACGGAGAGAAGATTCTTTCAACACATTTCTAAACATAATAGTTTTAGTAACTTATTTCTAATAACTGATTTATTTTATCTTTGTCATGATGACAGTAAATAATATTTGACTAGATATTTTTTAAGACACTTCTATACAGCTTAAAGTGACATTTAAAGGCTTAACTAGGTTAATCAAGTTAACTAGACAAGTTAAGGTAATTAGGCAAGTTATTTTATAACAATGGTTTGTTCTGAAGACTTAAGGGGCTAATAATTTTGACCTTAAAATGGTTCATAAAAAAATTTAAACTGCTTTTTATTCTAGCCGAAATAAAACAAAAGTCTTTCTCCAAAAGAAAAAATATTATCAGACATAGTGTAAAAATATCCTTGCTCTGTTAAACATCATTTGGGAAATATTTAAAAAAGAAGAAATAAATCAAAGAGGGGCTAATAATTCAGACTTCAACTGTGTGTAGATAGATAGATAGATAGACAGACAGACAGACTTTAATCGAATGCATGTAATAGCGACACCCGGTGGTTATTTATTGAATTACGTTCATTTTTGTATAGCGGGCCAGATCCTATTGATTTTTATAAAAAGCCTCGCGGGCCGCCACAAAACTGATTGCGGGCCGCAGATGGCCCGCGGGCCGTAGTTTGGACACGCCTGGTATATGGGGTACGTATTCAGAATGAGCCTGGGTTGAATAATATTGACTTTAAAATTGTTAAACAAAAATGTATCTGCTTTTATTTTAGCCGAAAAAAACAAATAAGACTTTCTCCAGAAGAAAAAAATATTGAAAATTCTGTAAAAAATTTCTTGCTCTGTTAAACACAATTTAGGAAATATTAGAAAAAGAAAGAAAAAATCACAGGATAGATATATACGTTTGATGTCAATTGATATATTTTATTACTAATTATAAAATTAAAAGTTGCGAATTCCATAATATATAATCAGATAAATATAAATATTTACAAATACTTGTAACTTAAAACTTATGACTTATGAATTCCAAATGACAAGTTAAATTTATTTAATGGTTAGAATTAAATGCATGTTTAGACTACAAAGCAAATGACACATGAGTATAAAAAAATAAGTCATTACAGTCATAATTGTAAGAGTCAGTATTTTCAAATTAAGATTTATACATTACCTAAAAAAAAATAATTTCATATGCTTTCCATTGATGATAGATCCCAGCAGGAACAGGAAGTCTACAAAATCCAACGTCCAAACTAAAAATTAACCAAATATCATTGGCTAATGATGTTACAGCTTGATGTTGTGTGTGGGCAATACTACAATGACATCTATCTGACGTTAGGTTTTGGTTACCATACCTAACGAATAAATGTCAGTATTTAACGTCAATATGATGTTGATTTAAGATGTTGGCTCAACGTTGGATTTTGGTCACTTTCCAAATCAACCAAATATCAAAATTTTTTGACATCGTTATTGGATGTTGTCCTTAGACGCTGGCTAAAAAATGAATTTTGATCACCTGGCATCATGACCTAAATCTAACCCTATAATAATATAATATGATGTCGTGTGCCTGCTGGGATGGCTAAAACGATATTGGAAAATAATCTTTAAAGTCTTTAAATTAAGTTCTTAGCAATAAATATTGCTAATCATAACTTTTTACAATATATATTCATTTAACCAAACGTCTTCAAGGAAAATAGATCATTTTTATTCATCAATGTATAATTGGCTACTGCTTTTGTTGTCCACAATTATAAACATATTTATCTAATAAACCACAAATACAATGTAATAATTAAGATAATATTATTAGTATTAATATAGATTTATCATATAAATCTCATTAGCAGTGGATTGTCTACAACACGTATACTTCTACTGATGAATCTGCACAATGTTGCAAACACAGATCCAGCAGAACATAAGGGTTATGCTATAAATAATGCAAGCAAGCAAATATTGATATTGATCTAAATTGATAGTTTGGAGAAGATGGCTTTTTGGGATGCATAAACACGGCTAATGAATTTCTCTGGATCTGAGGTTTAATCATTTCTGATGGGTTTCGAAGACAATTTGATTACCCCCACAGACCATTTCCCCTGACGGCTTTCTGTGTGGCTTCATTTCCACACGCAGCCTCACAAAATAATCAAACCCATCATCATTTGGTTTCTCAAACCAAAAAAGTAATGAAAATATATAAACGACTCAAGTTTTCAGCTGTCGAGCTTGCTTTAAGCCTGGATTTGTCAAATCTTTGGCCAAAAAAAAAAAAAAGTGTAAGCCATGAATCTTGGTGTGCTTTTTCTGGTAATGTTATGCTTCAATAATCTGGTGCAAACATAAGCCATTAGTCCCTCATTTCACAGAAACAGCTTTTAATGGACCACTTAAATAGCACAAATCCAGTCCTAAACAAGTGATTGGAAAACTTCATCACAACTTATCTCATAAAGAATTACGTAATTTTTGTTATGATAACATTACACAACGTGCCTTACACAAATTCAAATAAGTTGCACTTTGTACGTTTCCCAACGTGACATGTGTTTCTAACCCATTTCTTTTACTCTTTCGTTACTTTATATATTTATACTACCTGGCCAAAAAAAGTCACTGTTTGAATGTAAGCAAATAGTATATGATTGTTTTTTACTACAGTGATAACATTTACATTTCATTTAGTCATTTAGCAGACAAATTTGTTCTAAGCATTTTACAGTTGAGGAGAAATTCAGTGATTCAAGAAGAAGAGGCAATACACACAAGAAGAGCTCATTATAAAAAGGAATTAAATAATTATATATACAACCGGCGACGCAGTGGCGCAGTAGGTAGTGCTGTCGCCTCACAGCAAGAAGGTCGCTGGTTCGAACCTCTGCGTTTCTGCGTGGAGTTTGCATTTTCTCCCTGCGTTCGCGTGGGTTTCCTCCGGGTGCTCCGGGTTCCCCCACAGTCCAAAGACATGCGGTACAGGTAAATTGGGTAGACTAAATCGTGTGTGTGTGTGTGGATGTTTCCCAGAAATGGGTTGCGGCTGGAAGGGCATCTGCTGCGTAAAAATGTGCTGGATAAGTTGGCGGTTTATTCCGCTGTGGCAACCCTGGATTAATAAATGGACTAAAACGAAAAGAAAATGAATGAATATTTACAACCCCAAACGCAGATAAAAACATAAAAGTAGTGATTTCCAAATTTCTATTTCATTGCAGACAATATTAACACAAAATGTTTCATGTTTTGTCTGGTCAACTTAATTTTGTTTGTAAATATACATATTATCCTGTCATTCAGACCTGCGACACATTCCAAAAAAGTTGGGACAGGAGCAGTTTAGGGCTAGTAAACAGTTAAATAATGATGTAATTTGATACATGATGGGACATTAACAGGTGATTATAAGTCCTTTAGGAGAAAAGATGGGCTAAGGATCGCCGGTTTGCCAAAAAATACAGAAAATGATTGAAATGAGTTTAAAAACAATGTTCCTCAAAGAAAGATAAAACATTTGCATATTTCACCTTTAACAGTTCATAAATTAATTAAAAGATTCTACAAATCTAGAGGAATTTCAGTGCGTAAAGTACAAGGGCGCAAGCACAATCTTATTATTAATGCCAATCAGCAAAACACATAAATATACATACATACATACATACATTACATGGCTACTAATCAGGAGTTTCCCAAACAACGACATAACTCGGGGCTGAACTATCGTAGAACAATGCATGTTTTGGGAAAATAACAATGTTTCCCAAAACCCGTGAATGCTTTGTCGCAAATCCATTGTTTGAACCACGTTAGTTATAACGTAAAATATCCATAATGATCCATAACTGTAAACGGGTTGAAGTAACAACATCTTTAGAGGAAAAAACCCATAGTTTTTTTGTGCAAATATTTTTTTTTCACGTACACACATTTAAAAAAAAAGTAAAATATCAATTTATGTTTGGCTACATAAATCATATAAAACGTTAATGGTTGTAATTTACAGTAGGTTATTCACTCATTCATTCATTCATTTTCTTTTTGACTTAGTCCCTTTATTAATGTCGCCACAGTGGGATGAACCGCCAACTTATCCAGCATATGTTTATGCAGCTGATGCCCTTTCAACTGCAACCCATTCATCACTGGGAAACATCCATGTACACTCATTCACACACATACACTATGGACAATTTAGCTTACCCAATTCCCCTATAGTGCATGTCTTTGGACCTGTGGAGGAAACCGGAGCTCTAGGAGGAAACCCACACAAACTGGGGAGAACATGCAAACTCCACACAGAAGTGCCAAAGTGCCAACTAACCCAGTCAGGGCTCGAACCAACGACCTTCTTGCAGTGGGGCGATTGTGCCCTATGCCACCGTGCTGCCCTACAGTAGGCTATTTATTATGAAATTAAAAAATCAGACTTAATGATAATAATAATTATTTATTATTAATAATATTATTATTGTTTATTTATTTTATGTATTTATTGTATAAGTCTACTTTCAAACCACTGTTTGCAGGAAAAATGGGATAAAATTACACCGGAAACACTTCATCACCTGGTGTCTTCAGTCCCTAAATGTCTTATAAGTGTTGTGAAATGGATTACAAAGTAGTAAATCCTTTACTGTTCCAACCTTTATTGAAATGTGTTGCAAGAACTAAAATTGGATTGTGTTTAATAAAAAAACAATGAAAAATCATGTTAAATATTATTTTTTGTATTATTAGAAATCACTACTTTCTTTTTTTAATTTGCATTTTCCATACTGTCCTAACTTATTCTGATTTGGGGTTATACATCTGTGCTCTTTAAAGTCTCTTTGTCTAAAAGTATGTCCAAAAAAAGAGGAAAGAAATCTTCTGATAGGTGTCTGGTTGATTGACTTATCTCTAATAAAAAGCTACACGCTACATCAGTTATGGTTAAAAGGATTGTTGCCGAACATATAACATGTCACAACCATAATAATCACTCCAACAAAGATCCTAAACAGTGACGTTTTTTTAAACCAAGCAGTGTACTTTATAAAAGCAGCATCATAATATCATGCAATAAAAAAAGAAGCAGATAAGATTATGCGTGGCAGGCAGACGGCAGACTGACTGTAATGTTTTCTGAAAGACTGCTGATAACACATTTAGAACTCATTTCCCTTTTTATGATACTGTAGGACATTTTGTTTCATCTTTTACCCAAACAAACCTCTACCATGAATATTAATGCTTTGTGACTTTTGGGTGAAAAGTTAGATATTTAAAGCAGTTTACTTTTACCGCGTTATTCCTCTGATGTGATTTATGGCTCATAAATATGTTATAAGGTAAATACTGTCATCATGTTCTGCGGGCTTGAGCTGGATTGACTCTAGCCCGACTGTGATCTGAATCTAATATGGGACAAGAGGGCTGGAAGAAATTCAGAAGTGAAGAATTGGCTGCCTTTCAATTTATGATCCATTCATAATCCTGATATGCACCACACGTGATGGAGACACGTTTCAAATGCTCACATTTCATTTGTGTCATAAAACAGCAAAGTATGCTCCCCTATATTTATAAATATCAATCAATTGAAAGCATTAATATACATATAGCATTAATATAAAATATGAGTAAAGGTTTTAAAAAGCACATCAAACTTTTAGGTTATGAACATTAAAATAAGGTTCTATTTGTTAACATCTGATAACTATATATATCATTTTATTATTACTTTTTTTTTGTTTTCTTGTGCATAAAGTGCAGTGGTGGTTCTAAATGGCACACTGGGCCAAACCACCCTAAACATAACCCCTCCCCCATTAAGGACACTATGTGGTTGACTTTATAAATATTTTAATATATATTTTAAATATATACATTTTAAATGATTATTTTAAATATATTTATTTCTTTTCAATAAATATAACAATTTGTGCATTATTATTATTAGCTTTTACACAATTATTATTTAATTTTATTAAATAAAAGAAATAAATCCTAAATATAACTGAAAAATCTAAATATAACTGAATGTTAAATCACAACAGGAGTAATATTTAAAGACTTTTGCATTAATATTATGACAGTTCTATAGAATGCAAAAAAATATGTTTTATAGAATTATCTGTTGTCGTAAACTCGACTCATGGCCGAGAAGTATTATTATGAAGTCTTAGGAGTTACCTACTTGACTCATTATCCCTCCTTTCTGCCTCATAGGCATGTTTAGTGAAAGTAACATCATCATCATCATACGGTATAAACTTTAGTTTTGTCCACTTGCATGTCGACACAAATCAGTGTGCATGTAAAAAACTAGGATCAGGAGCAGCATGTGTGAGGCGTGCGGAAATGGCTTTCTGCGTGTATGCGCCAATTCGTTTTCACCAGCATTGCACATAATGAATAACAAACTTGCATGTGCAAAAGATGCCAAATATGAATAGCCCCTAACCTCTTCATTCTGAGACAACCACTCTAAATTAATACACTTGTATAAAGTAAATCCTATCTCAAAGATTTTACTGGGGCACTTTTTTTTTTGCACCATCTTCCCATGCGATTCCCACCAAGATACCGCCCTGGGCAGTCGCCCAAATTGCCCATGCCTTAATCCGCCACTCATAAAGTAAAATATTGCACTGGCTACTAGAATATAAAATAAGCCTCAATTTATTATTATTATTTTTATTATTATTATTATTTCTGTGTGTGTGTGGATGCATAGGCGTGACATTAATTGTGCAGTTTTTCTGTGAATTCTTTTAACGTGAATCATTGTATATTTAATTTCATTCAAGTGTAAACATAATTTAATGCTTAAAATCTGATTTTTACCTACTATTCTTTATTTGCTATTCTTTCACTTCTATATGTATTATAGTCAACCCAGGTACATTCTGAAAGCGTACCAATATGTACATTTCTGGAGGGCGCCAAATGTGTCCCAGGAGGTACGTTTTTTTTAATTATTATTTTTTATTATTTATTTATTTTTTGCAGCTTTTGTTTTCGCGAATCCACCAGAGGCCACTGTGTACGCTTTTTGAGATCACAAACTTCCCTCGTGAGTGCCATTCATGCCTGCTCTTCTTGTTTAAATCCACCAGAGGGCGCTGTCGACTGACTGACCGAGTGATCGACTGACTAAAATTGTTTTGACAACTTTAAGTGGATTGAACATAAAACCATTAAGTTGTCCCAAAAAAACTGTTTCAGCTAATTTCAAATAAGTAGTTCGAACAAGCAGCAAACATGATTATGCAGTGTGTTAAAGGGCCATGAAACCCCCCTTTTTCAGTTCAAGTCTACCTCTTTTTCAAAAAATTCTCCGAGATGGGCGTGGAGCAGCGCTGTGAGCTGAGGGTTGAATGGGCATGGCCAACAGTGCAGGGGAAAAAGAGTGGAACGATTCGGTTGACTCACAAAATGAGACCCAAGCTGTGAGGGGACTGATTTTATTGTTTACAAAGTTAAAATGTAAAGAAATATACAGTAATTGATGCAATGCCCTGCTATATTTGTTATTCGTAATTTTATATACACAACCACAAATTGTTCTATCATTATAAAGATAATTGTGTATATATAAAACTATAAATGAGGAGGACTTCTCTCCTACTCAATCCCCGAATGCTGATGCACTGGATAGCAATGCAGCCTCTTGCCCTGTCTATTCCAACCATTAACCCTGCTGGTAATCTGGAGGTTTTTTTTAACACGTGCAAACATAGCAGCACGGATAAAGGTGATGTTTCTCTCAATGCTAACCTGATGATGACGAACTCCACTGATAAAAGACAACGTCCGGCACTCTCCAATTCTCATACAGCTCTCTCAACAAACATGCCTAATGCAAACCAACAGCTTTGCTGTATCGGACGGGCCAGCATTACAAGGAAAAACATGCAACAAACCCCATGGATCATGCAAACAAGCACATACGACCACGCCCTCACCCATTGGGTCTCGCAACTTTGCCTTCGGAAAGCACGTGCGCTTATGATTAATTAAGAAGCAGGCTCTTCTCATAGGATAAGAAAACTTTGCTATGAATAATAATGAGAAATTGACGCGTCATCAGTTCATTTGTAGTTTTGCGCTGCATCACTGATTTTGATCCGGCCCCAAAAATTATTTTAAACCCAGAAGAAGAAATTAGCTGACAAAATCTCAAAATGATCGAGTTTTCTCCACAATTAAAGCTAACGGTTGCTTTAATAATAATAAAAAAATAATTGTAAGTATTTAAATCACATTAAGCATTGAAATGGATGGAAGTCATTTCAGTTCTGAACATCACAAAATCCTCCACAGCATTGACTAGCGTTCAACAATCCTCATCCTAAATAAAATATTCCTGCACACACCTGAAGCACCACTTCAGCATCGCAGAGACTCCGCTCTCATCGAGACACCAATCCTGCAGGATCCCGAGAATGATTGAGGAACCAAACAAAATGAATACAATCAGCAAACACAAGGTATTAAATCCACCTGGCACGGCTACTGTATTGACAAAACACACCTATTGTGCAAAAGAAGCGGATGGACTATTGCAAACAACCCACAGCACATCCATCTATTTGGACAAGAGTAAAAAATTACAAACTGGAGCCGATGAAGTGTCCTCTATCATAGTTATCGGCATCACAGGCAGATAGATAGACCCATAAACCTGCAATCATGCTCTGAGATGCCAGCGTATCAAAGAAAAAAAAAGAAAAGGAGAATAGCAACAAAAGCAGTCACCTATTGTCCACTTCAGAGAGGTCACCGAGATTGAATGCGGTGCTCTATTATGAGTTCAGGAATGTGTTTGTGGATCATCCGTAGAGGACAGAGACTAAAATCACAGAATCAGACGCTTTTCTGTAATCATGACCTTATGAGCCAAAGCCATGTTATTCCCAGTAGGACCAAAACCTACACTTTCCACCAAAAGGGCAGAATTGACCGTGAAAGGTGGTGCTTAAAGGGCTAGTTCACCTGAAAAGTATATCCTTCATTTTAAATTAAAATTTTCACTTGTCACATACAAAGTCATACACCGTATGACCTGCAATGAAATGCTTACACAACCACTCGTGAAATTAAAAACAACCCATGCTCATTCTAAACGTGTATCTCTATATAACTTTCTGGAGAGCGCCAAATACACCCCAGAGGCTACGTTTTTTTTTTTGTTTTTTTTTTTGCAGTTTTTATTTTTGTGAAACCAACAGAGGCCACTGTGTTTAATTTCTGAGATCTCAAATTTCTCTCTTGAGTGCCATTTGTGCCTGCTCTTCTCGCATAAATCCACCAGAGGCCGCTATCGAATGACTGACTAACTGACCGATCAACTGACCCATTCTCCTCCTTCTTAAAACCAGGGTTTCTGCAGGGTCTTAAAAAGTCTTAAATCACAAAATCCAAATTTTAGGCCTTAAAGTCTTAAATTTTCAAAAATATTGTGTTGTATGTCTTAAATCTTTAAACAGGTCTTCATTTTCCTTTGATCATGTATTGCTACCAAATCTGGCCAAAACCCATTCAATCACCAACAATCATCTCAAAAAAACTTTTAACTTTTTATTTAAAAAGGTAATTTTTTAACTCCATTTATCATGATTGATAATGATTTAATTAGTTTCCTTACAGTAACATTTATTTAAAATGTATTTGTATTTTTCATGTATGTACTTCTGAGGACACTGACCTTGACAGAATGTTGTGCATAGATTTAGTTTTTTATTATAGTTTTTAAAACTTTTAAAACTATTGTTTATTTTTTAAAATTATTTTAAAGAAAGTTGATGTTGGAAAAAAATTGTATGGTGTGTAAGTAAAGCTTGCTTGTTTTTACACAGTATTTACAATATTTAGCCAAGAAATAAAATCTAAGATATATATCTTTTTATTATTAATGGATAATTAAATTATAATCATTTTTTGATAGGGCAAAGAAAAATATTTTCCATCTGGGCCATTTAAAAAATTCCTTTGCCTTTAACTCTTTATGGGTCTAAAATTTAATTCATAATGGTCTTAAAAATGTCTTTAAAAGTCTTAAATTTAACTGCAGAAACCCTGCTAAACCCAACCAATAGTGTTTTCAAAAGCACAGATTGACCAGCGCCCACCCATTTCCCTAAACCCAACCAACAGTGTTTTAAAAAGCAATTCAAATGCTCTTGCAGCCGCCTGATTTTTACTATGTTTTCAGATCTTACCACATTCTCACCCTGTTATTTACTTGTTATTTTTTTGGCTTTTGTCTTACCTGTTTTTTGAAACCATTCTTTGCTATACTCAAACCCCATCATCACGGTCAACTCCGCTTCATGTCACAAGTCCGCCAACGTACATGGCAAGCCACTGGACAAACTAGAAACAATGGAAAAGCCGTTTATGCAGAAGCGGTCAGCTGGTAAGCTCGTATAGGAATGGTGCCAAACTTTCCTCTTGCGTTCATTTTAAAGACGAACTGCAGCCATACGTACTTCTGGCTACATAATTCACGACCTCCAGAAATGTATGTCAGGGTACATTTTCAGAATGAGACTATGTTGCCTAAAAATATATAAAGAATAATAATAATAGTAACAAAAATATCTAAATTTTGAGAAATTGAAGTTATGCAATTTAAAATAAAAGCAAATATAACCCATTATAAAAACTTTCAATACAGAGTATGTGGTTGTAGAAAGAAAGTACAAAGTATAAAAATATAAAAGCGCTATTTGTACAAACAGAAACATAACAGAAGTGTTTCTAACACAGGGCCTGGTGCATAAGAGAGGAAGGAGTGTACCCTATTTGCAACATAGGCTCATTCTGAAAACATAGCTCTATATACATTTCTGGAGATGGCGAATTATGTAGCCAGAGCAGCCTATGACTTCATTTCATCTATAAAAGAAACATTATGGAGCGGGATGTTGGCTTTCTTTTTCTCGCTTACCAGCTGACCGCTTACCTTCGTATGGACTGCTTTCCTACTGTTACCATTTTGTCCGGTAGCTTGATGTCGGCGAACTTGAGGCGCAGAGCAGAGTTCACCGCAACCACAAGGTTCTAGTCTGGTGAGGAATGATTCTCGAAAGCAGGTAAGACAAAAACAAAAGCTAAAAAATAAAATAAACAAATAAATAACAAGGTGAGGATGTGGTAAAAATCTGGGGGCTTTTCTTGTTCTGGATTGCTTTAGAAAACACTGTCGGTTGGATTAAGAGAGTGAGTGGGTGGTTTAATCGGTGCTTTTTAAAACTATTGGTTGGGTTTTGGGAAGGGGGAGGGTGGGTCAGTCGATTGGTCAGTCAGGAAGTCATTCAGTCAGTAGACATTGAATCAACAGCGACCTCTGGTGGATTTACATGAGAACAGCAGGCTCAAATATATAGGAGTAAGTAATCAGAATGAGCCTGGGTTGCCTATTTATGTGGTTTGTGAAGCCCACATACCTGTATGGACTACACTAGACCTACACAGTATATGCCCAGGGTGTGTGCATAAATTTTTTTTTTAAACACAAAATAATATATTTTGAAAATTGTCGGAGACCATTAACCATTTACTTCCTTTTACTTTTTATGGTTCTTTTCCTCACAGCCATGTCTTCTTAGATATCCATTTTGTTGCCATAGTTTTTTACTGTCTCCACCCCTCGTCTCATTATTCTGTATTCTCGTTAGCCTGATTGTTTCCCTGCACTATATATACCAGTTTGTGTTTGCTTCTAGTTGTCTGTTGTTTTTGTAACTTCAAAGCTGCCCGTGTGTTCCGTTTTGTTCTGCTTTTGCTTTGTTAAAGGTCCCGTGAAGTGCTTTGAAATGTGCATGTTTTATTTGATGTTTAATGTAATCTAATCTAAAAAACCAAGAGAAGGCGGGACATAGAGTAGCTCCTCCCATTTTGAAAATAGCCACTCTGGCAGTGAGAGTGCTTGAGCTCAAGCACATCAAATGAAGCAAATAAAAAGCATCTTGAAGGAGGTGGAACATGTCAGATAATAAAGAACATTTGTTAGGTTAAAAGATTTGATGAGAAACTGAAGTATAAGGTGACGTGAAAAAAAACAAAAACGTTGATCCATTTACACAGAAGGGACAAACTACAAATTTTACATGTTTATATCAGTTTTATATCTTCTTAATGTGAATGTTGTCATTGTTATGGTGTGCACTAGCTTATAGATTTATATAAATGTTTTAATTTTACTGGATCTTTAATTAAAAAAAATGTAATACTGACTTTCAAAATTGAATAATGAAATTTAAAAAAAACAAAGTATAGTCATTGTATAAACAATGCAATAAATCAAATCTTAATCAAAGTTGCACATGGTACAATCTATTTATTACACAGATCTGAGACCAAAGTCACAGACCTGTTGTGCAGCCCTACTCTATATTCACAGTGCATCTGTCTTATCATGGCTGTTTCTAGCAGGACAATGCCATGTCACAGAACTCAAATCCTCTGAATCTGGTTTCTTAAACATGACAGCGAGTGCCGTAAACTCAATCGGCCTCCACAGTTATCAGATCGCAATCCAATAGAGCACCTTTTGGGATGTGCAGGAACGAGAGATTCGCATCATGAATGTGAAGCCGACAAATCTGCAGCAAATGTGTGATGCTGTCATGTCAATATGAAGCGAAATCTCTAAGGGATGTTTCCAGCACCTTATTGCAAATGCTATGAAGAATTAAGGCACTTCTGAAAGCAATTTATTTCTAATAAACTGGCAAGTCCATTTAAATTTGAATAGTTATCAAATAAAGGGATAACTAACTCCCTTCACTTGTTCCAAACCTGTTTGAGTTTCTTTCTTATGTTGAACACAAAATAAGATATTTGCTGAAAAGCTATAATCCAACTATATCATTTTTTTTTAATTTAACAGAAGGCAGGAAGTCATCGAATTTTCTAATTGTGGTGAGTAAAAAAGAATAAATAAGAAAAATAAAGAATAAACCCCTTTAAGAAGACCGGGTGGTGGTGGGAGGGGATTGTGGGAGCCGTTGGTAAATGTAGGGAGATGGCGGAGGATGGGGAGGGCAGCAATTGGTAAGTGAAGAGAGGGGTGGGGGATGCAGGAGGTTGTAGCTATCAGTAAGTGCAATGGGGAAGTGTTTTTGTTTTTGCAATGAAAAAATGATTCATTGGACTTAGTGAGCTTTTTTTTTAAGTGAGTGGTTGCAAACATTTTATTTACTAAATTACATTTAGTAATGCTCAACTTAATTTGTTTGTTAAAAATTCAGTCAAAAAGAATTAGTAAGTTTAATGAATAATTTTTTTTGTCAGTGTTCCTAAGGGAGAAAAGACTAGAAATAATAAACAGCAGAAAGAGGTCAAATTACTTGCTCTACAAACAAATGTGTTCATGACTATAAATGAACAGCAGAATAAATGTTTTTTTTTTTTTTTTTCTTCCGCTTTTGCGGGTCCGGGTCGCAGGGGCAGCAGTCTCAGAAGAGAACCCCAGACTCCCCAGACATAGTCCCTCCAGCGTGTCCTGGGTCTTCCTCAAGGCCTTCTCCGGGTGGGACATGCCTTGAACACCTCCCTTCGTAGGTGTCCAGGAGGCATCCGAAACAGATGCCTGAGCCACCTCAGCTGACTTCTCTCAATGTGGAGAAGCAGGAACTCTACTAAAAGATCCTCCCAGGTGACAGAGCTCCTCACCCTATCTATAAGATTGTGCCCTGCCACCTTGTAGAGGAAACTCATTTCAGCTGCTTTTATCCAAGATCTTGTTCTTTTGGTCATGATCCAAAGCTTTTGAGTATAGGTAAGAGTAGGAATGTAGATAGTGTGTCTAGGTGAGCCTGATCTTTAGTCGGTACTGTTCCACTTCTCGCACAAGCTCGGACTCCTTCTCTACCAATGAGGTGACATTCCATGTCTCAAAAGCCAGTTTTTGTACCAGATGATCAGGTTGTCATGGTCCCAACCTTTGACCACCACATGTTGCACTGGCCCCTTACGGCTCCCCCTGCAGAAAGATGGTCCCACGTCCCTGGTGGGTTTCTGGGATCCCAACCAGAAACTTGCTTGCCCCGACCTCAGAAGTTGAATAATGTAATACTAAAATATCAGTTTGCAACATCAAGCAGGGGGTGGCACGGTGGCTCAGTGGTTAGCACTGTCACCTAACAGCAAGAAGTTCACTAGTTCGAATCTCAGCTGGGCCAGTTGGCGTTTCTGTGTGGAGGTTGCATGTTCTACCCATGTTTGCATGGGTTTCCTCCGGGTGCTCCGGATTCCCCCAAAGTCCAAAGACATGCGCTATAGGTGAATTGAATAAACTAAATTACCCATAGTGTATGAGTGTCTGTGTGTGAATGAGTGTGTAAGGGTGTTTTTCAGCATTAGGTTGCAGCTGGGTAAAACATATGCTGGAATAGTTGGAGGTTCATTCCACTGTGGTGACCTCTGAAATAGAGACTAAGATGAAGAAAACTGAATGAATGAACATTACGCAGCATAACGAGCTGTTTTTACTGTCTAAAAATTCAATTCAATTCAGCTTTATTTGTATAGCGCTTTTACAATGTAGATTGTGTCAAAGCAGCTTCACATAAATGGTTATAGTAACTGGAACAGTGTGGTTCAGTTTTTAGTGTTTAAGTTCAGTTCAGTTTAGCTCAGTTCAGTGTGATTTAAAATCATTACTGAAAGTTCAAACTCTGAAGAGCAAATTCATCGATGCGTCGCTCTACCAATCCTGAACCATGCGAGGCAGTGGCGACAGCGGAGAGGGAAAAAAAACTTCACCTGATAGGAGTGAAGAAAAAAAACCTTGAGAGAACCAGACTCAGTTGGGCACGACCATTTTAATTTCTCCGCTGGCCAAAAGTCTTGTGCAGAGCTTCAGTCACCGTGGTGGAAGCTGGCCTCAGTCTAAAAATCAATGGAAATGAATGAGACCGGAAGTCTCAAGCCAAAAAGACACATGCTCGTACTTTAAGAGTAAGGTCATTACAAAAAAAGCAACAAATTTCCTCCAGTTTATACATGTAGGGTTTCTACAAAATCCGCCCCAGAGCATAAGAGGTTAAAAGAGCTCCATTTTGTTTTTCAAGGACAGAGAAGCCTCAGATGTGATGTCCAAATTAAAACAGAAACATGAAAGAGCGTCTGCAACTGCAGTTTGAACAGTATTAAATGAGCACACGGACAGCAAAGACTTTCACATAATTCCTATATTCATCTGGGTTTATCAAGTGGCTGCCAAGGCTGCTTGTGTGTATGCGAGACATGATATGCATGTATAATTGATTTATCTGGCCTTGTTTGTACCAAATGAAAATGATGTTTCATTGCATTAGAATTAAGGATGCGTAACTAGAGCCTGCATTTGATGCTGCAAGAATATTAGGCTTATTTAATAATGCTTCTGATTTTCATCATGCAGTACGTTAAACGACGTAAACGATGAATGAGACAAAGGGTGGCCAATTAATTAAACATTAATGATACTTTTACATTTTTACATAAGATATATTCTACATTTGGGCGTCACGGTGGCTCAATGGGTAGCACGATTGCCTCACAGCAAGGTCACTGGTTCCAGCCTGGCTGGGTCAGTTGGCATTTCTGTGTGGAGGTTGCATGTTCTCCTCGTATTCGTGTGGGTTTCCATCGAGTGCTCCAGTTTCCCCCACAGTCCAAACACATGCGCTATAGGTTAATTGCAACCCAAGCTCATTCTGAAAACGTAGTCCCACGGACGTTTCTGGAGACAGCGGAATACGTCCCGTGAGGTACATACGGCTGCATTTATTTTTTTCAAGGGAATGCTGCGGGGCGGTGTGACGCTGTTCCCTTTCGCGCTTGCCGGCCGACCGCTTACCTCCTTGTGGAGGGCTTCCCCGCTGTAACCCGTTTGTCCACTCAGCTCACCGTGTACGTCGGCAGGCTCAAGATGCAGAGAGGAGTTGACCACGGCGATCGGTTTCGAGTCCGGGGAACAGCAGTTCCAGCAATCAGGTAAGACAAAAACAGAATCCCAAAAATTAAGTGAACGAATTTCGTTAACAGGGTGAGAACGCGGTGAAATTCGAAAACGTTTTTTTTTTTTTGGACAGTTTTGTAAACTGTTGCTCGGGTTTAGGGAAGCGAGTGGGCGGGCGGGTCAATCGGTAAAATTGGTTGGGTTCAGGGAAGGAGGAGGGCGGGTCAGCTGATTGGCCGGTCCCGCAGTCAATCATCCGGTCAGTCAGACAGCGGCCTCTGGTGGGTTCAACAGCTCGAGCGCGAACTGCACTCGCGAGAGGCGTTTAAGATGTGAAAGAGTGCACAACAGCGGCCTCTCGCGAATTCGCAAAAACAAAAACTGCAGCCGTACGTACCCGCCGGGATGTATTCCGCGGTCTCCAGAAACGTCCGCGGGACTACGTTTCCACAATGAGCCTGGGTTGGTGAATTGAGTAAGCTAATTTGGCCATAGTGTGTGTGAAAGAGTGTGTATGAGTGTTTCCCAGTGTTGGGTTGCGGCTGGAAGGGCATCCGCTTCGTAAAACATATGCTGGATAAGTTGGTGGTTTATTCCGCTGTGGTGGCCCGGGATTAATAAAGGTACTAAGCCGAATATATATATATATATATATATATATATATATATCATACAATATTTAATGCTAATGGTCATATAGTAATACTCTTTGAACTTTTCAAACTGAGGGAAATATCCAATTATTTCAGCTGACGCACTGTTAATACAATAATTAAAATATGATTGTGTGTAATAATTATTAAACAATCCTAGTTGCAAACATAATTTAAACAGACATCTAATAATATGATTCATTCAAATAAAAAAGGACAGATTTTTACCATGCAAAGTGCTACAGAGCTTGAAAACAGACTGTGATTTCACCGAGATGTGTGATATTACACACACCTGGCAGCACACAAAGAGATACAGTACATTGAAGAATAAACATCAACTTTCTAGCACATAAAGGCATCAATGAATCCAGATTACATGATATCTACACCTATAACAACATTTTTATATTTACGCAAGGAAATGTGCATCCTTGACAGGGAAACAGGTTTCTGGAATGTTTTTTTAAAATATTCTGCTGTGTGGTTTATAATGCATTATGGCTTCAAGCTTGTGTTTCATTGCCTTTTCTTGTAAAACAACAACAGTCCATGCAACCGTGTTGTAATCTGGGTACTACTACTATAATATCCCATGAATTATTCTCCAATTGCTCATTTGCATCTCCCTCCAGGTCTCTTTAAACCTTTATTTTCTGACATTTTCTTTATTTGTGGTATTTGTTTATAATGTTTATAAAGCAAGAGGGGAAAACAATTGTCATCCTGTCCAAACAATGTAAAACATTTTGAATTAAAATATGAATGAAAGAAATATTTCAATTAATTAATTTCAATTGTCGTTGTAAATAAACGATTCAAACTGTTTCAGTCTATTGAACACGAAACTTAAATGTATGCATTACACACACAGGCATGTACTGTATAGTGAAATTAATAATAAAAACAATTAGTTTTATTTTTCTTTAACTCATTATACTGTCTGTCCTCTTTCACAATGTTTCCAAAGTCAGAAAGAAAGCATATATTAATAATACATATTTATTGTTGAAGAAATGCAAAGCCTGAAAACAAAACAGTTACTGTATAAACTGTATAAACAAAACACAGCTATTGTATAAATAAAACATTGCTACAGTGTACATAGCTGTGTAAAAAACCCAGCTTTTGTAAACAAAAAACAGCTAATGTACACAAATACAGCTATTTTAAACAAACACAGCTACCGTATAAGAAAAAACTGATACTATAAACAAAACAG
This sequence comes from Danio rerio, assembly GCF_052040795.2. Taxonomy (NCBI): domain Eukaryota; kingdom Metazoa; phylum Chordata; class Actinopteri; order Cypriniformes; family Danionidae; genus Danio; species Danio rerio. The sequence continues at coordinate 11,855,767 of NC_141025.1, forward strand.
CTACTATAAACAAAGACAGCTACTGTAGAAATAACACACAGCTACTATAAACAAACACACCTACTGTATATTGAAAACACAGCCACTCTACAAATAAAAGTAATTGAATAAGGAAAACATAGCTACTGTAAACAAAAACAGCTATCGAAACATCACGAAAAGCAGTTACTTTATAGATAAAACAGCTACTGTCAAAACACAGCTACTTAATAAAGAAAACACAGCTACTGTACAAAAACACAGCTGTTGTAAGCAAAACACAAATACTGTTCACAAACACAGGTACGGTATAAAGAAAACGCAGCTACTGTAAACAAACACAGCTACTGTGTAAAAAAAACAGCTACTGTATAAACAAAACACAGCTACTCTATAAAATAAAACACAGATACTGCACACAAACACAAGTACTGTTTAAAGAAAACACAGATACTGTTAACAAACACATCTGCTAAATAAAGAAACCACAGCTACTGTAAACAAACATAGTTACCGTATAAGAACTCAGCGATTGTAAACAAAACACAGCTACTGTGAACAAGAAGAGCTACCATATAAAAGAAAACACAGATACTGTACACAAACACAGCTACTATATAAACAAAACACAGATACTCTACACAAAAAACTGCTACTGTACAGAAACACAGGTAATGTTTAAAGAAAACACAGCTACTGTAAACAAGAAGAGCTAACGTATAAAAGAAAACACAGATACTGTACACAAACACAGCTACTATATAAACAAAACACAGATACTCTACACAAAAAACTGCTACTGTACAGAAACACAGGTAATGTTTAAAGAAAACACAGCTACTGTAAACAAGAAGAGCTAACGTATAAAAGAAAACACAGATACTGTACACAAACACAGCTGCTATATAAACAAAACACAGATACTCTACTGCTACTGTACACAAACACAGGTTTAAAGAAAACACAACTACTGTAAACTGACACGTCTATTGTATAAAGAAAACACAGCTACTGTAAACAAACATCTATTGTGTAAAGAAAACACTGCTACTGTAAACTAACACATCTATTGTGTAAAGAAAACACAGCTACTGTTAACCAACACATCTATTGTATAAAGACAACACAGCTACTGTAAACAAACACAGCTACTGTGTAAGAATAACACAGCTACTGTAAACAAACACATCTATTGTATAAAGACAACACAGCTACTGTAAGCAAACACATCTATTGTATAAAGACAGCACAGCTACTGTAAACAAACACATCTATTGTGTAAAAAAACACAGCTACTGTAAACAAACACAGCTACTGTGTAAGAATAACAGCTAATGTAAACAAATACATCTATTGTGTAAAAAAATACAGCTACTGTAAACTAACACATCTATTGTATAAAGACAACACAGCTACTGTAAGCAAACACATCTATTGTATAAAGACAGCACAGCTACTGTAAACAAACACATCTATTGTGTAAAGAAAACACAGCTACTGTAAACTAACACATCTATTGTATAAGGACAACACAGCTACTGTAAGCAAACACATCTATTGTATAAGGACAACACAGCTAATGTAAACAAACACACCTACTGTATAAGAATAACACAGCTATTGTAAACAAAACAGCTATTGTACACAAACACAGCTACTGTAAACAAACACATGTATTGTATATAGAAAACACAACTAGAGCTACTTTACACAAACAGTTACTGTAAACAAAACAGCTACCATATAAAACAAACCCATGTATTGTATAAGGAAAACAGATACCCTACATAAACCACAGCTACTGTGTAAGGAAAGCACAACTACCCTAAACAAAAGAGCTACTTTACACAAACACAGCTACTGAATAAAGCAAACACAGCTATTGCAAACAAACACAGCTACTGTATAAAGAAAACACAGCTATTGCAAACAAACACAGCTACTGTATAAAGAAAACACAGCTACCCTTTAATTAAAACATGGCTACTGTGAACAAACACAGCAACTGTAAATAAACACAGCTAGTGTTTACATAAAACACAGCTATTGTATAAAGAAAACACTGATACTGTAAACAGACACAGTAGTTGTATATATAAAACACAGCTACTGCAAACAAACACAGCTACTGTATAAAGGAAACACAGCTAATCTTTAAAACATGGCTACTGTAAACAAACACAGCCACTGTATACATAAAACACAGCTATTGTATAAAGAAAACACTGATACTGTAAACAGACACAGTAATTATATATATATATAAAACACAGCTACTGTAAAAAACACAGCTACTGTAAACTAGCAATACATTGTATAAAGAAAACAGCTACTGTAAACAGACAGGTCCTGTTTAAAGAAAACACAGCTACTGTTTAAATAAAACATGGCTATTGTAAACAAACAGCTACTGTATAAAGAAAACACAGCTTCTGTTTAAATAACACATGGTTATTGTAAACAAACACAGCTACTGTGTAAAGAAAATACAGCTATTGTAAATAAATACAGCTACTATATAAATATAACACAGCTACTGTATAAATATAACACAGCTACTGTATAAATAAAACACAGCTACTGTAAACAAACACAGCTACTGTATAAATATAACACAGCTACTGTATAAATATAACACAGCTACTGTAAACAAACACAGCTACTGTATAGAAATTAGACTCCAGTAAACCCAATGAGAGTGACTTATAAGTGTGTGTCTTTGCACTCGTGTTCCCAAGTCTTTATCTTCTGACTGTGAGATAAAACGCAGCCATGTGTTTGACCCATGAGGCTGAGATGTGGATTTAGAGAGGCGACCGGGTGTTTGACCGTGAGCTCGGCATCGACCGCTGGTAGAGGGGAGAGCAAGGGGACGACGGTCAATACACCCAGACCCAATTAAGGCAGACTCTGAATGTAGTCAATGCTGTAATTGCAGTGCCTTTCAGAAGTTATTTGATATAGTTAACCAAACATACATGAAATGCACTTCTCACATGACAGTATGCAGGCAGACATTTAGTTGGTAAAGGATGCACTGCAGCAGAGCAGGAATGACCCACAGCAGACCTTCACAGATACATCTGTAGAAAAAAGAAAGAAAAAAAAGCGCTTTAGCTGAAGGCACAGTGCAGGGCTTGAAAATGATTTGCTATTATTTCTTGGTAACTTACTAAAAGCTACTGTTTAAAGAAAGGACAACTACTGTATAAGTAAAACACAGTTACTGTAAACCTAACGCAGCTACTATATACAGAAAACAGTTACCGTAAACAAACACTGCCACTGTATAATACAAACAAAGCTACAGCAAACAAACACACCAAATGTAAACAAACAGCTACCATATAAAACAAACAGCTACTGTAAACAAAACAGCTACTGTTTAAATAAAAAAGTTACTGTATAAATAAAGCAGTTACTGTAAACAAAATGCCACTGTAAACACAAAACAAACACTGTGTAAATAAAACACAGTTGCTGTAAACATAACAGAGCAACTGTAAACAAACACATCTACTGTTAACAAAACACATGTACTTTACATAAAACACAGCTGCTGTAAACAAACATACCTACTGTAAAGAAAACAGGTCCTAAATAGATAAAATACAGCTACTGTAAATAAAAAAGGTTACTGTAAACAAAACACAGCTACTTTATACATAAAACACATCTACTGTAAACAAAACATGGCTAGATAAAACAGATACTGTTTAAATAAAACAGTTAATGTAAACCAAACACAGTTACTGTAAACAAGCACATGTAATATAAACAAAACACAGCTACTTAATAAATACAAAACAGCTACTGTAAAAAAACTTAGCTTCAATATAAACAAAACACAGATACTGTTTAAATAAAACAGTTAATGTAAACAAAACACAGTTACTGTAAACAAACACAGCCACTATGTAAAACACAGTTACTGTAAACAAAAACAAAGCATAGATAAAACCCATTTACTGTAAACAAAATATATTTATTGTATAAATTAAACACGGCTACTGTAAACAAACACATCTTATGTAAACAAAATACAGCTACTAAATAAATACAACACAGCTACTGTAAACAAACTTAGCTACTATATAAACAAAACACAGATACTGTTTAAATAAAACAGTTAATGTAAACAAAACACAGTTACTGTAAACAAACACAGCCACTATGTAAAACAAACACAGTTACTGTAAACAAAAACAAAGTATAGGTAAAACACAGTTACTGTAAACAAAACATATCTATTGTAAAAAATAAACACGGCTACTGCAAACAAACACATCTTATGTAAACAGAATATAGCTACTAAATAAATACAACACAGCTACTGTAAACAAACTTAGCTATTATATAAACAAAACACTGAAACTGTTTAAATAAAACAGTTAATGTAAACAAAACACAGTTACTGTAAACAAACACAGCCACTATGTAAAACAAACACAGTTACTGTAAACAAAAACAAAGCATAGATAAAACACAGTTACTGTAAACAAAACATATTTATTGTATAAATTAAACACGGCTACTGTAAACAAACACATCTTATGTAAACAAAATACAGCTACTAAATAAATACAACACAGTTACTGTAAACAAACTTAGCTACTATATAAACAAAACACAGATACTGTTTAAATAAAACAGTTAATGTAAACAAAACACAGTTACTGTAAACAAACACAGTTACTGTAAACAGAACATATCTACTGTATAAATTAAACACGGCTATTGTAAAACAAACACATCTAATATAAACAAAACACAGCTTCTATATAAATACAACACAGCTACTGTAAACAAACTTAGCTACTATATAAACAAAACACAGCTACTGTTTAAATAAAACAGCTAATGTAAACAAAAGTTACTGTAAACAAACACAGTTACTTTAAACAAAACACGGCTACTATATATAAAACATTTACTGTAAACAAAACTGCAAATATAAAATGGTTACTGTAAACAAAACACATCTACTATATATTCACAGCTACTGTAAACAAACACATATAATGTAAACAAAACACAGGTAATATATAAATACAACAGAGCTACTGTAAATAAACTTAGATACTATATAAACACAGCTACTGTTTAAATAAAACAGCAAATTTAAACGTAACACAACTGTATTATAAATAAAACACAGTTACTGTAAACAAACACAGCTACTATGTAAAGCAAACACAGCTATTGTAAACTGACAGCTACAGTATAAATAAAACGCAGCTACTGTAAACAAATACAGATACTGTATAAGCACAATACAATTAATGTAAACAAAGTTACTAAATATAAAAAACACAGCTACTGTATAAATAAAACACTATTACTGTAAACAAAATAACTACTGTAAACAAATACAACTGCTGTATAAATCAAACACAACTAATGTTATATATAACCAAACACGGCTATAGCATAGCTAAACAAACAAAACAATTAGCTTTTGCTGCAGGTAGAGTGTGTGGCTTGGGAATTCTACAGTATTTGTTATTATTTCTATTAGATGTATCTTGTTTATTCTAATAATTTTAAAGCTGTGATTCTCAATACTGCATCGAAAATAAAACAATTAGAAGAATGCATTAGTTTACTTTTATTCTTTAATACTTTCATGCTGATTTTATAATCTGTTTACAAATCGAATTATGCACATATTAAGCAAAAAATGAATACATATCTTATGATTAATTTAAATAGGATAAATCTGCTGTGAAATAAGAACTAATTTCCCCTCACCAAATAAACATGAAAAACAATGACAGAGAAACATTATCTTGCTTCAATCAGCCTAAAGCTAAATGTGACATTTATTATAAGAAAAATCACAATGCATTTCTTAAGGGTTTTAAGTTTAACTTCAAACTTGTTGAAAGTTGTTAAAAGATTAAGCTTTATGTAATTGATGCCAATAAATAATGCATAAAACAAAATACAGATAATTTGATTTACTGTAAGCCTATTGAATGCCGAATGCATTTATTGTCTGATAGTTTGTAATGGTGTCAGCCATCAATTGTCTTTAAATTATGGAAGCTTAAAAAATATTATCCGTGTCAGGAAATAAAATATATAAATACACACTATTGAATAAAATAATAATTAAATTAAGAAAATAATAATGTTAATCACTGTGAAATGTATGAATTTTTTAAATGTATTCCTTGATTTTTTTTTTCATAGAATTAAAAAAAGGATTACGACAATCATTCATTCCTTCATTTATTAATTTATTTAATTATTCATTGATTCATTTAATATATTTTTTAATATATATATTTTTTAATTTATACACTTATACATATATTTCTTTATTCATTCATTTAATTATTTATTTATTTTTATTTATTTATACATTTATTTATTTATTTTCCATTGTTGAACCAGGAAGCATTAATTAATCATTATTTAATAATTAATCATCACCTATTTAACGTTAATCATTCAATGGTTCAGTCATCAAGACATTAGTAGCCACTCACATGCGGTTCACTGTATTTGATATTCCAGATTTTTATTAAAAGCATTAGAAACAATAAGCTGATAATGCTATATATGCAGCTATTATTTAGTTATGCAAATGCATTCATTATGCATTTAAGCTTCATTACCTGCCCATAAAAAAAAAAAAAAAAAACATCTAATATTCTGGTACTTCAAGTTGAAAGATGGATTTTTTTTATTAGTAACACCTGTATAATGTCTTGTTTTATAGCTCAAAATTATTAGATTCTGGGTCAGTTGGCATTTCTGTGTGGAGTTTCCTTGTTCTTCCCGTGTTCATGTGGGTTTTCTCCAGGTAAAGTTGAAAGATGTTTTTTTTTTTTTAGTAACACCTGTATAATGTCTTATTATATACTGTAGTTCAAAATTATTCATAAATACCAAAGAATTATGGATGTCATTATGGATGATTTGCATATTCAATAGGTTTGATGAAAATGCACTTTATGTAAAAATGACTTGGAAATTGTTAAAATGTAAACTTTTAAATGATTTATTTATAAATATTAATTTATGTAAAACTTTAAACTTTACTATTTGATCACACAAAATGTAATTTTAAATGATTGATTGATCGATCGATTGGCATCTGTCACTAGTAATGTTTAGTGATTTTTAAAGTTTTTTTTTTTTATATTATTGTTCACCTTAACTAAAAAGATCTCAACAAATGTGACATTTAGTTGATTTAGATATATTTACTGCATAATTTACAGTCAATATATCCACACACTTTTATAAAAAATCATATGTCTCTCTCATTGTACAAAATAGTTTCTGCAATTATTAATATAAGCTATTAATTTTGTGACAGGACCAAAAATCTAAATGGACTTTGGAGTAATGAGAAGCACACACCTGTTCCATCATGTGAGTTTCCATTAGTCCAAAAGTGTGCTTTTAGAGTACTTTTTATTAAATGATGGATGGTTACATATATCATTAATATTCATGTTCATATTCAACAACTTATGCAGATCTGACGCCAGTTTGGCAGAGAAATGTTAATGCAAATGTATGTGCTTTTATTCATGTGTCAAACTAGATGGAGACCTTAATTTTATTATGATCAACGAAAGGGGGAAAAAGAGTGGATGTCCATCCTAACAATGCCAAATCAGCTTCTTTCCTAACAAGCCTGCTGCATTTTAAATTATCAAAGACACTTGCAGTTTAAGGAAGACACATCTTAAAAATAAAATAAAATAAATGTTTTTATTATGGTCAATGAAAGGAAGAAAAAAAGAATGCACTGTTGCAGTTTAAGGAAGTTACACTATAAATCAAAACAAAACACAAAAATAAATAAATAAATAAACAAATAAATAAATAAATAAATAAAAATCGTATGTTTTTATTATGACAAACTAAAGGGGTAAAAAAAAAAAAAAAGAGTGGACAATTCCAGTTTAAGGAGATCACTGAAAACAATAAAAAACAAAACAATCTTAATTTTTTTATGTTAAAAGTGGGGAAAAAAGAAGTCACACTCCAAAACAAGAAAAGAAAAAATAACAAAGAGCATCACGGTGGTGCAGTGGGTAGCACAATCACCTCACAGCAAGAAGGTTGCTGGTTCGAGCCTTGGCTGGTTCAGTTGCCATTTCAGTGTTCTCCACGTGTTCGTCTTTCAGGTGCTCTGGTTTTCCCCACAAGTCCAAAGACACGCTCTATAGGTGAATTGGGTAAGCTAAATTGGCTATAGTGTATGTGTGTGAATAAGTGTGTATGGATGTTTCCCAGTGATGGGTTGCAACTGAAAAGGCATCGGCTGCGTGAAACATATGCTGGATAAGTTGGTGGTTCATTCCGCTGTGGCGACACCAAATTAATAAATGGATTAAGCCGAAAAGAAAATGAATGAATGAATCTAAAATAAATTTTTATTTTATTTACATTAAGTTTGGTTTAAATTAATTAAATATATATAAAATAAAAATCATAAGTTTATTAAGATAAACGAAAGGGGGGAGGAAGAGCAGACACTTCCGGTTTCAGTTAAATTAAATTAACCCCAGAAAATGGATTAAAAAAGCAAAATAAAATAAAATGAAAACTTATAAAAAAAATTAAATAAAACAATTTAAATAAATAAAAATAAAATAAATTTTAGGTTTTTATTATGATCAATGAAAAAGGGAAAAAAAGCAGACTCTCAGTTTAAGGAGGTCATATCTACAAATCAATCAATAAATAAATAAAAATGTAATTAAATAAATCTTAATTTTCTTAACTAAATAAAATAAAACGAAAACACACAAAATAAATAAATAAACAATAAATAAATAAGTAAATAAATAAAATGAAACAAAAAAATTATAAAATAAAGATTTTATTATGCTCAATAAAAGGGGAAAAAGAGCAGACACTTCCGGTTTAAGGAGGTCAGATATACATATATAAATAAATAAATGAATAAATAAATAAATCTTGACTTTGTTTAGTTCAGTTTAGTTTAGTTTGGAGTGTCACCTTCTTAAGCACTTCTAGTTTAAAAAGGTAAAGTAAAATAAACAATATATATATATATATATATATATATATATATATATATATATATATATATATATATATATATATATATTTTTTTTTTTTTTTTTTTATCATTCTCTTTTTTTATGTCACTCAATGTTCTAGTTGAGTACAGTTTTGTACAATTAGTCTAGCAACTTTGTACAATCAATTGTTATTAAGGCAATGTACAGTATGTTACCCATTATAGACATATAATCAACATTTTCTGTGTAATGTGTTAATGCTTTTACACTTTTAATGTTCACTGTTTAAATGGTTTAGAAGAATAGCGTCCCATCATTCTATCCAGGATTTAAAATAGCTTATTATTGTATTCATTGAACATGTTTTTGACTGGTGAACCTACTGTAGGAATGCTAAAAAGGTGTAAACTCCAAGGTTTCAAAGCTTTTCATACTGTAAAAAGCTTTATACATTTACCAATGTTATGAATAGATTTTGATTTTGTCAGGAGACTCTGAAAAAGTACGTGTTTTAAATACTCTCAGATTTCTCTCTGTTAACAAGGAACATTTTGCAGATATTTTTCCACACATTCCGATTTGTTATTCAGAGTTAACACTGTCAGATCCCTTTATAACCCAGGAAATGGCTTAGATTTTTGCTACAGTGTTTGGAGGAAGTCACTTTTCAAGGCTGCTTTTATTTATCAAAATACTGTAAAACAGGAATATTGTGAAATATTATTACTATTTAAAACACCTGCTTTCTATTTGAATGTAATCAAATGTTATTCCTGTCATGAATGTGACAAATGGAAAGGACGTCAATGGCAAAACGTTTTTGACTATAAAAGTATGATACATTCCACATCACTTCTGTTGAGTGGTACATTCCTTTCCGTAAGTAATCTGTAATTGTAAATTTGTTTCGGGACTTGTAAAATTAAATTTTTCTAAAATGTAAATTAGTTTCGTCTTTGGTAAAATTGTTTTTCCTATGTTATTGTGTCTGATGATAGATACAAATGTTTTTCAAAATGTAAATTTGTCTCAAGCTTTGTAAAATTGTTTCACACTTTGTAATGTTGTTTTGCACTTCCTGGCCACCGTACTTACCAGACCAATCAACGTTTCTGTGCGCAGTTTACACGTTCTTACGCGTTTACACTGGGTCTCCCGGTTTCCTCCCACAATCCAAAAACATACAGCTTAAATTAATTGACTAATCTAAATCGGCACTATAGACATGCTCCTAGTAAGTAGTCATCTCTTAAGAGCAATGCCTAATCGCACACTATAGCTTCAAACAGCAGGGGAGTTCTTGAGATCTACCTGAGCTCAAACTCCCCTCTGGCCCTGCAAATGGGAGGGAGCCCCGGGCTTGAGGATCTTATGAGCTCAGGGCTCTCTCCCAGGACAGCATGCCAAACAAGCTAAAAAAAAAAGTAATTATTACTTGTTACATATTCATAGTATTACTTATTACTTATTGCATGTTGTTGTGGCACATTTACTTGGGTCATTTAAAGAATCTGAATTTGAGATGTTGACATATATGTGCTGCACATTGCTAAAACATTATATGGCAATATACACAAATTACATACAGGGTCTGTATGATGATGTGTGCCAGTGGTGTAAAACTGGTTTTATAGCTTGCGGGTCAAAATTGACCCCTAAAACAACTAGTGTACTCTAAAATGTGAACGGCCATCATGAAAATATGAGCATAAAAAAATATTAATTAATTGTATTATTTTTATTGTTGGGGTCAATTTAGAAAAAAATAAATAAAACATTTTCGAGATAAACTTTGTTTAGGTTTAGTTTTTTGTTGTTAAAATGGTGCATGGGTCATTTTTTTGAGCTGTAAGTCAACAGGAGGTTAATACTAGGTGAAATAAAAGGCTGATAGGTGGTAGACATCGCTTAACCCAGGGTTACAAAGATATTAAACCCTTTCTTTAAGTGTAGAAACTTTAGAAAGTTCATACTTCAATCTGTTCCTATATGTCTCTCTCCCTCTCTTCCATTCTCTCCAGTGTCTCATTTGTCTGTATCTCTCGTCTCTACTTACCTTGAATGTGGAAAAGGTCACCCCACTCCTCTGAGCGTGTTGCGGGCCACGTTCACAGGAAATTAATGGTTTGTGCCAGCGATTGCCGCCGCTCCCTCCCCGGCGTAATATTTTTGGTTTACTTAAAGGACACATTTATTGAAGGAATATATAAATATGGATTCCTGACAGGCACTTAGTTTGATGCATTTGTATATCAGGCCCTTTTTTTGGGCTTCATTGCTCAAGTAAAGTATTTCAGAGGCAACACATATATAATAGACAAAGAGCGTGAGCTTTCAGCATGGTGAGACCGCCTTGTGATCCGAGCGCTGACTGATGCTCTTTTGCTCAGACTCACTGGTGCATCCATTATTGTACACACGAAACTGTCGGATTAAAGTGGAAATGACCACACCAGTGACTCCAAGTGGAAATAATCCAGTCAGCATGTCCTTGCAGTGACCTCAACGACATGTAATAGTTCACGTATTACAGCAGTCATGTGGTCAAACATCTCATTTCTGAGCATTAGTCTTTATTTCTAAATGAATTGTAGCCCTAGAGTCTCCTGATGACCATGCCTTTGCGTTTTAGCCCATGCAAGCTCATGATTCATTACCATCTGCTCAATATGGCCTTGACTGTCCGATTGTTACATTAGAACCCTGCAGTCACCTCAACTGGCTCTATTAATCAAACTGACCTGCTCTGAGACCCTTAAACATTTATAATTTATGTCTTATAGTGTGGATAAAAAGGCAGTCTGCTTACTAGCTGTTGCAGAGAGCAAAGCTTCATCTTTTTTGTTTGAATATGCAGTTTGACATTGTACTTTCATGGTGCATTTCATGGTGCTTAGATTAGAGACCCTTAGCTGCAAAATTACATCAACTTGACATTAAGCATTACGTCAGAAAACATGTCAAGGCTTGTACACACCGGGGCGCTTTTCGTTTGCGTTTATCGTCAGCATTTTTCAAGACTTTTTTTCCGGATTCAACCTCAATCGATTTTCACTGGCGTCGAACAAAAGAGTACGCAAAATCACTCCTTGACGTTAGATGGCGCTACACAACTTTAAGCCTCTGACACCCGCTTGTAACACAGACAAAGTTGACACGCTTGTTGTTATGGATGGTTCAAGCAGAAGCTCTAGCGATTACGAAATGATTATTGTTGACCAGAGTAGTAGGCAGCTTCACGTTCAAATCGCCTCTGGTCATCTTCTGTGCGCTCGCATTGACAGTTTTGCGCTTGAGAGCCTCCAAGTGCTGTTTACTGTAACTTCAGCAGCTCTGTGCACGTGAACAAAAGTGCCAGCCTGATTGGTGGAGAAGATTTTGATGCGGCACATCAAAACAAAAAAAACGAGCATGAGTCATTTATTTAAAAAATGGCGCTATTACAGGGTTTTGCGATTTGGTGTGTACGATTATTTAGTCACGAGGCATTAAACATGGATGGAAAACATGAGCAAAAAGCATCTCAGTGTGCACGGGCGTTAATGCTAATCGATTTAATGTCAAATCCTGATGCCCATTTGACTTCCACTTCCACGCTCACCAAAACACAGACACAAAAAGTATAATATACGAAAAAATTGTAAGTTTTATAAAAGTTTCATCTGAAAGATAAAATTTAAAATGACAAATTTACACTTTATTTTGTATCCCTATTATGCATGCAAACTACATTGATGTCATGTACATCTAACATAGGCATAAAGAACATTAAATGTTTGACGAATGTGTGTGGGAATCAGGAATTCAGGAATGGGTTTTTAAAAAGCACAGCACGAGACACAATGATGACAATAACGAACCCCTTAACAAATAGGACAACAGTAGGCCTATGTTATGATAAGCACTTGACGATACGCCGCATACACTGCAAAAAATGCTTTTCTTACCTAGATTTTTTGTCTTGTTTCAAGTCCAAATATCTAAAAATTCTCAAAACATATTGTCTTGTTTTAAGGAATAATATGCCAATATAAAGTGAGCTTATCCTTAAAACAAGCAAAATAATCTGCCAATGGGGTAAGCAAATTAATCTTATGTCAAAAGGAAAAACAAGATTATTTTGCTTACCCTATTGGCAGATTATTTTGCTTGTTTTAAGGAAAAACTCACTTAATATTGGCATATTATTCATCAAAACAAGACAATATGTTTTGCTTGTCTAGAAAATTCTTTGTGATTTGAGAATTTTTAGATATTTAAACTCAAAACAAGACAAAAAATCTAAGTAAGAAAAGCATTTTTTTGCAGTGTAACTCTGGATATCTGGACAAAGTCATTATGAGTGCCTCCTCCACTATAATATAACGGTAATTAAAACAGTTGACATGCCAACTTTCTACTACAAACAGAAGCTTGCAATGGTTGCCCTGCCTCCGAGCTTCTGATTGGTCCACTGCTTTTGGACCTGACAGTGATGAGCTCTGCTGAAGATCTTTTAATTTGACATGTCCAGTAATAGGTTGATATGGCTATTAAATATAGAAAGCTGACTTTTCTCCCTCTGATTGGTTCTTGGTCCCCACTGTGCCACTCCGTTTAGAAAATCCAATCATCTCCCCTGGATGTTGATGGCAAGTTGGGCAATTTTGATCATATATCTGCTATTTGCTTTGGTACAATGCAGTGATATAATAATATCTTGTTTAGGCGCACTTTCTCCCAAAAACAACCCTATGTTAGGTCAGTAGTAAGAAACTAGGTGGTCATTTGTAGTGATCCCAGTTTTAAGAACAACAAACAATAACTTAACTTCTAGTGGATTATTTGAAATCAGTCAAGTTTGGTGAAGGAAAAACCATGGTTTGGGGTTGCAGTCAGTATGGGGGCATGCAGCAGATCTGCAGAGTGGATGGCAACATTACAACCTGAGGTATCAAGACATTTGTGCCGCTCATTACATTACAAACCAGAGGAGAGGGCAAATTCTTCAGCAGGATAGCCGTCCTTCTCGTACTTCAGCTTCCACATCAAAGTTTTTGAAAGCAAAGGAGGTCAAGGTGCTCCAGGATTGAAAAACCCAGTCACCAGACATGAACATTATTGAGTATGTCTGGAGTAAGAGGAAGGCAGAGGCATTGATGATGAATCCAAACTTGGATAGGTGACAAGCCAGTACAGTAAGTATGATATAATGTTAGATAAACTTAAAAAATAAGGAAACAAATTATCAATGTTGTAATCTCACGAGTAAACATTGTGGCCAATTAAAAGCTGCCTGAGGCATTCATATAAATGATATGGTGAGGATTGTCATGGTCAAAGTTTTGTTCTGATTGGACTGTTTTCCAACTGGATTTTGCACTCACGGGATTTACATGAAAATGAGGAGGCGATGGTGTTGAGGCTCAAGATATGTCATTTCAATGTACTGAACTCTTATTAGGGCCTACTCACACTATGCCATCCGTACCATGCCCAGGCCCGTTTTCCGGACCGTTTGAGAAGTGTGAGTGCGCTGAATCGGGCTCAAGCACGGTTCACTTGGCCGGCCCTGGCCCAGTTGGAAGAGGTGGGCCTGAGCGTGGTTCACTTGGGCTTCAGCAAACCTCATTCCTGCAGCACGAGAGCTTTATGACTGTTTATGAGCGCCAAAATGGGGTGATCTGTTCGGCGAAATATCTGACTGCGTGTCACCGCATCCCTAAGGACTGTTTGGCAAAATATTTGACTGCATGTCACTGCATATCAAACCGACTGAAACGATATAACTAGAGAAATCCCCACTGTGCTGAGTGATAGCGATTCTCACTGAACAGCGCAGCAGCGATGACGTAAGCGTGCAGAGGCCCGATTGTGGTGTGAGTGCGGGCCGTTGGGGGAGACGAGAGGGGGGACAAGCGTGCTTTGGCTCGGTTCGAGGCAACTGTCCCTAGTGCGAGTACGGTCTTACTCAGCTATATGTCTTATTATACCTATGCCTAGGAATATCTAGATTTTCGTTATATGGCACCTTCAACAACAATCTTTACATGTATGCAAATAAAACAAATGTTTTTGAATAGCTCTGGAAGTGGTCAACTTAGACTATTAGTGATGAAACTTTACACTATATTTACACTTGTATTTAGCAACAGAAACATATTTAAATGGTTAAAGTAGTCAGTCAAGGCACATTGATGCTTCCATGTGATTAAAAACCTCCCATGACTACTTATTAGAAACATTTATAATTCGTGTCTTCAAGTGCAGAAATAAAAGACAGCCTGCTTACAAGCTGTTGCAGAGAGCAAAGCTTAATTTTGAGTTTGAAAGTGCATCGAAAATGCCATGATTTGACATTTTATTTGATGGAGCGCATTCAAAAATGTCATTATTTACACTCCTCTGAGACCCGATGTGTCCCTCGGTCAAAATCACAACATTTCATTCTAGCAAATGGGAAACGTTTAAAGACAAATTCGGCCTGGCTAAGATTATTGTCATCATTTTTAACACCTTTTAGGGTGTTATTTTTATGCTGTGCGCCTGACAAGATCAAGAGCCTGAGACACACACACACACACACGCACACAAACACAAACATAACCGCCCTTGCTGAGTGCTATTCTTACAAATGCGATGTAGCCAGAATAGCTCTAATGAATTGAGCAAATAATTCACAACATGACACGAGACACTGCTGTGTTCTCTATACCTAATTCTCAGCTCGCGTCTAAATGTCCCTGACATTTCTATCCAGCCACTTGGATGTACTGTTTACCACATCGACAGTACAATTTAGCTCCAGCGAAGCCAAATGAATTGAAGTGTTGTTCATCAGTAAATTATGCTTCTCTGATGTCCGAATGCTGTTTATCTGATATTGAGAGCCCGGTGACTCAATTTCGCTTGTTCTGCTAGTGAGGAAGATTCCCGTGTACAGGTTTTGTTTTCTTTAACAAGCAATTCTGCGTATGCTGTTTACTGGTCTATCCACATTATCTTTCAACACCGAAATAAACTGTGATTGCAAGACTGTCTGTTCAGACGTCATGAGAGGGAAATAACAAAAACAAGTCTATTAAACACTACAAGGCACACTGCGAAAAAAGCTTTTCTTGCTTAGAGTTTTTGTCTTGTTTCTAGTGTAAATATTGAAACATTCCTAAATCTAGAAGCATTTTCTAGACAAGTAAAAACATTGTGTTTTTTCAGAAATAATGTTGAAATAAAGTTAAATTGAGTTTTTCCTTAAAACAAGCAAACTAATCTGACAGTGAAGTAAGCAAAACAATCTTATTTTGAAGCAAAAACAAGATTATTGCTTACCTCATTGACAGCATTCTTAGCTACCAGCATTCTGCTAAATAAATGAGGTCATTACAATTTTTTAGTGAACTATCCTTGTAATAGTCTAATCAATTTTGGCGTACAAGGCAATACAATAATTTTGACCAACGCAAAGCATTTTTTAGCTATTGACAAAATATACCCCCTGCAACATAAGACTCGTGCCATGACGCGACACAACTGACTCTTAAAGGAAATGTGAGATAAGACTGATTGGTTTATTCTCAAAACACACCTCTCACTCATTAAGAGAGAGAGAAACCCTGTTAGAACATTAATTTAAAGAAAAGTTAATTTGCACACGTTCTTAATGCTTTTGCGCCCTGCGCTTTAGACTTTGTGCCTAGATCGTAAAAAAAAGAGTCCCAATGTTACAATCTGTCCAGCCCCAGACAGACCAACATTAAACTAATATTAATTAATTAGTTATTATTATTATTCATCAATAATTACCCAATTAAATAATTAAAAATGACCATTCATTAAATAAATTCTAAATGTAAACAAACGCAAAATGAATAATCTTTCACAGAAATATTCTAGTAAAATTTTTAAGACAATGGTAAGCCACAAGACAAACACCATCTATTGGACAAGACAGCATCAACTAAAGAAAAGAAAAGGGATATAAATATATATAAGTATGCATCATTTGATTATGCGAAAAAATGCTTTTCTTACTTTGATTTTTCATCTTGTTTCTAGTCCAAATATCTAGCAATTCTTAAATCAAGAAGCCTTATCTAGTTAAGTAAAATACATAGTCTTGTTTTAAGAAATATCATATCAAAATTAAGTGAGTTTTTCTATAAAACAAGCAATAATCTGCGAATGGGGTAATCTTATGTGAAAAAGAAAAACTATTTTGCTTACCCCCTTGACAGATTATTTTGCTTGTTTTAAGGAAAAAAACTCATTTAAAGTTTGGCATATTATTTCTGAAAACAAGATTTTTTTTGCTTGTCTAAAAAATGCGTATTGATTTCAGAATTGTAAGATATTTGGACTTGAAACAAGACAAAAAATCCCATAGGCTCATTCTGAAAACATCCCCCTATATTCATTCCTGGAGATCGCAAATTACGTAGCCAGAAGTATGTTAGGCTGCATTTCGTCATTAAAACGAACGATATGGGGTTAGTATGATGGCGTTTCTTTTTTAACGCTTACCAGCTGACCGCTTGCCTTTGAATGGATGTCTTTTCTGCCGTTTCTAGATTGTACAGGAGCTTGCCATGTAGGTTGGTGAACTTGAGACGCAGAGAGTTGATCACGATGACGGGGTTCAGGTCCAACAAAGAATGGTCCCAGAAAGCAGGTAAGACAAAAACAAAAGCCAAAATGTAAAATAAACATGTAAATAACAGGGTGAGAATGTGATAAAACAGACAAAGTTTTTCCTTTTTCTGAAATGCTTTTGGTTAAGTTGGAAATGCTTTTGTCGGTTAAGTTCAGCGAAGTGGGTGGGCGGGTAAATCAGTACTTTTGAAAACACTATTAGTTGGGTTTAGGGAAGGAGGAGAGTGATTCTGTCTGTCAGTCAGTCGGTCGACAGAGGCCTCTGGGGGATTTACGAGAGAACAGTAAAATGTTCTTTGAATACTTATTTAAAATCTGTTCAATAATTATTTAATGCCATAACGAATGGTAAAATACAGATTGTAATTTAATTTAATATAGGCTGGCTTAAATAAATAAAATATTTTAAGAGCCTATATAAATAAATATAGGCCAAACATATTTTTTAAAATAATAAATAGGTTATTTTCTGAAAAATGCGCAATTAAACACAAATAAGACAAGTATATTCTGTGTATTTGAAGGAGCAAACAATGCATGCCCTTAAAAAATAAACTTTAGCCCCCCTTAAAACTTAAATAGGCTATTAATTACGGATATAAAAGATAAACAGCCCTTTTTGTGAAAGCATGAGAGAATCTTGCATGAGTGCTGTTATAAAGGAGTCTCAAATGACCAACGACCGCAACACGTTTCAGAACATTTGAGCTGATATCCGAGTTATTTCATTTTCTTCTTTAGTTCTTTCATTTTTACAAATTGTAATCTACTTTGAAATCTCAAAAAGAATACACAGCAGGCTCTAGTACATTCAAGAAAAAAAAAATGCAAAAAAACATACCCCCTGGGACGTATTTCACAATCTCCAGAAATGTACATAGCGGTACATTATCAGAATGAGCCTAAGTTGAAAAATCTAAGTAATAAAAGATTTTTTGCAGCGTAATTGTTACGTTATACAATGTGTTAATTATTTGTTCATTTATTTTATGTATATAAATATTATATATATAAATACAGATTTGTGTTTTGTTTATGCATTTGGAGCTGATGTTGTGTTGTGCGCTGTGGAGCATGCGCAGGTCTCTCTCTCTCTCTCTAGAGCTGTGCTTGATTGCGGTCCAGCTGTGTTGCGGGTGGGAGCGTATATAAGCTGGAGGAGAGGAACAAAGGACCGATCTTTCTGCGCGGTGCAGGTCGCAAATTTCTATCGTCGCCGCTGCCGCTGCCGCCGCTGCTGTTGTTCCGAGCGTTTCCTACAGTATCTCCTGCCCCAGATTGTTGGTTGACTTACTGGTGCGATTGATTGATTTGTTTAACTGACAATTTAATTATTTTCTTAACGGCTCGCCGATAGCTCTGAGCCTTATTAAATATATATATATATATATATATATATATATATATATATATATATATATATATATATATATATATATATATATATAATTTTAGTTATAAATAGAAGCGGTAGGTTGGGAATCGCCATTTACTTTAAAAACGTTTCCTCCTGGTTTGTGGCAGCGAGGGAGAAAGGGAAGTTTGTTGTAGTTTTATTTGGGGGCACTTTTTATTTGAGCAGGTAAGTTAGAATTATTTCCCCGCAAGTTAGCTGTCTTTTGATTATTATTTTGGCCTGTATTCCCTTCCGAATAGATGCTTCCAATATCTTCTTTGTTGTCTATCAAATAATAAACCTTGTTACTACTTGATAAACGTTCTGATCATTGTGAGTTGGGACAGGAGAAGGGGAAAACCCTAAATTGAGTCTTTAAGTTTAATTAATTAATTTATTTACAATTGTTATTGTAGACTGGTCGGGGCGTAACAGCAATATTGTTTTTAAAGAAGCTCATTCATCGGACCTGGTTAGGATACATACTTGCCTCCTAAATAAAACCATTAGTGAAAGGCTCCAAAAACAAAGTCACGCTAGAGAAGAATACTTGGCGTACACTGCTTTTGTATTCATTAGGTATATTGATTTCATTTAGCTATTTGATAAGGTGACCTACTCATGCAACCCTGCTAGCAGAATGAAAAAAGTAAGAAACAGGTTTTAAAGCAAATGGATCTGTTAGCACAAATAGACTTTTAAAAGTACCCCATTATGGAGGATATTATGGGGTTGGAAGGTTGAATAGGTTGCTATTGTGTGTACTCGCTCACTAATGTTGATGCTACTCATCTCCAATGCTCAACAAGAAAGGCGCAGTCTATCATTAGCCACAGATGTTCATGTAATCTAGTTTTTTATTTAGATGTTTGAATGTCATTAATCTTTAAACGCATGTAAGAATACTCTTCCTGTTCCCATCAGAAAATGCATAGTTCATGGTCTAGCTATTTCATGGGTCAGCGTTAATGGAAGCGCTGGCAGAAACACACACAGATCCGTGAGTCACTCTGAACAAACATGTTTACGTCTTCTTTGCAGCTTCATTTAGCGCTAATGCTCCAGGTTTGATTTCACTCAGGGAGCGTGTCACAAATTGAGGGTCTGCGTAACTGAAATGCAACCTGTTTCTGTTCTTTCTTCTGTCTGAAATCTCAGGAGAGTTCATGGCGTTTCACCTTGCCGTGCTGTAAAGCTTGCTCTGCGTGTCACCCGGTTTCACGGGTTGGGATATAATCAATGCTAATGTGACTACCGACGTGGCTCGCAGGCGTTCTGCTTTGAGTCACAGAGGACTGGGAAGTAGAACATAAAAGCATGCCTGTTCACGCTAGGTTTTAGTTGCTATTCACATAAGTTGACTTAAAAAAGTAGAAGCAAATGTGCTGCTTTTGTACAGTATGTGTGTAGTTTACTAATAGACAGTAAAATGTTTTTATATACAACCCCAAATTAGAAAAAAGTTAGGACAGTATGAAAAAACACAAATAAAAAAGAAAGTAGTGATTTCTAAATTTTACTTTGAAGTATTTTATTGCATAAACACAAAAGAGTTCATGTTTGTTTTGCTTTATTTCATCTGTAAATATACATCCTTTCCTGTCATTCAGACCTGTAATGTATGATTTGATACAAAACCAGCTTCTAAGAAAGGCCTAGTCCTTTAGAAGCAAAGATAAGGTGAGGATCGCCAGTTTGCCAACAAATATGTGAGAAAACTATTGAAATGTTTAAAAACAATGATCCTCAAAGAAATATATGAAAGCAACTGAATATTTTACCTTCAAAAGTGCATAACATCATTAAAAGATTCAAGGAGTCTGGAGGAATTTCAGTGCGTAAGGGACAAGGGGGCAAGTGATCTCTGATCCCTTAGTAGGCACTGCATCAAGAATCCTCATTTATCCATAAGCGATATGACCGCATGGTTCAGGACTAACCTTTGGCAAGTATCACAATACGTAGTCACATCCCCAAATGTCTGTTAAAAATGCATTGTGCCAAAAGAAAGCCCTATGTTAACAGTGTCCAGAAGCGCTGTCAACTTCTTCTATTTCACTGTTCTGTTGCCCACCTTAAGTCTTGTTTGCAGAAAGAATGGAACAAAATGACACTTGAAATACTTCATCACTTGAAAAGACTGAAGACAGTGCTTAAACGTCGTTTAAGTGTTGTAAAAGGGATTGGCAACATTACAAAGTGATGAATGCTTTACTGTTCCAACTTTTTTTAAATGTGTTGCAAGAACCAAATTAAAATACATGTTGATTTTGAAAAAAAAGAAGATCACATTATATAATGTTTGTTGTATTGTCTGCAATGAAATACAAGTCAAAGTAAATTTAGAAATCACTGCTTTCTTTTTTTCATTAACGTCCTTTTCTGATTTTGAGGTTGTATTTTTATTTTTATTTTTAAAATTTTTTGCAAAACACCAATTTGAAGAGAAAAATTTATATTTACATAGCTTGAAGTGAGATAATATAAAGAGTCACAAATTTTATCAGTTCTATCATGTTTTTTTTTTCCTGAACTACCGTAAGAATGTCATATGGTTTGACAGAGAAATGAATTAAGAAACACAAGTCCTAATAGTATAGAAATAGCATGATTTATCTTAATTTTTGACTCCTACTGTCTCTTCATATATTGCTATTTATATTATGTAAAATAGTTTTTTTTCCTCAATGACTTATTAGACTTGATGGACATTTTTAATAAATTGGGGCATCACACCAAAGGATAGCAAAACTTCATTTTATAGTAGTTCCAAAAAAAGTAGAGACAAAATTTATAGTGGAGACAAAAATTATAACATGTGCACGTCACAGGATTCATGTGGATTTTCAGACAAATGATCTTAAATTGCTGTCCTTTGTACAATTTTGTGTGGAATTTGCCAGATTTTAAGAATTAGCATAACATTAGCGTAAAATTAGGCCTGAGGTATTCAATAATGATTTTATAATTTTCTTTTTACTTTATAAGAGCTGTAATTAATCGAACTATGATTTATCCCCGAAAAAATTATTAACACAGCAGTGTTTATAACAAGAAGCCAAAGCCAAAACATTCACTGCATTTTGTTTATTAAACATTAAACTGCATTTTAAACATTTACTGCATTTGAAATGATGGGAATACTATTCAACATACTTTTGTCATGTGTGACAGTGAAAATGTAATGTCACATCAACAGGGTACTTCAGGGTTAATTCAGATGTATAAGAAGACTTTCTTGATTGATTTCTTGAAATCTGCTCCATTTCACTGAAATCACCATATATATCGTAGTTTGGAAACACTTTAGTTTAGGTACCAATTTTCTATTAATTAGTGACTTTTTTTCTGCTTATTAATAAGATATTGGCGGTTTATTATTACAGTATGTAATAATAAGTACATATTCAGCATGATCTTTTTTTACAGTCCTACTCCTACCCAATATCTAAACCCCTAATAACTATTAATAAGCAGCAAATTAGGGGTTTATTGAGCTAAAAGTCAAGTTAATGGTTTGATAATAGTAAGAATTGTACCTTAAAATAAAGCGTGACCCACATTATTCCTTTATATTATTGTAAATGGTTACATTCATAACTATTCAGGACTGAACATGATCATATCTGAGACATAATTTAAACCTCATCTCTTGAATTTAATATTATGAACCTCCTGATTTTCGTTTCTTGTCGTGTTCCATGAGACATCCCCATTAATTCTGCCCAGAGTGTGTCGGTTACTTCGAAGGGCTTTTTTTCATATATAATTTAGTTTAAAAGAGAGACCACACTGGATCAATAGAGGCTGAGTCAATGATGGATGGTACACCATTTATTAATTTCACCTCAGGACAAATTAAAACCACCCTGGGTTCTTAAACATGGAACGCATGAGCAGAAATAGTGGCCTGGATTGTTTCACTTTACATAATCTCGAGGTTATTTTGTAGGCTGTATAAAATGTATATAATGAACTGCTTTTACTTGATGGATTTTTAATTACTGTCATTCACTTTTACAGCTCAGCTTGTATTTAATGTATTTTACTTCAATATTATTTGGATTAAAGTCAAGATGATACAGTACTTTCATAAAATTACAAGATCATGAGATATTATTAATATAGGAACACAAATGGGTTTTTTTCCCCAAATGTTCTATTGATTGTGGAACATTTGGAACATTCGGAAACCTTTAACTCTGTAAAGCCCACTGTTACAGAATAACAAAATCACTTTTACCATTCTAAAAAAATGCAAGAAAACGTTTTTTTTTTTTTTTTTCACATTTACATATATAATGGGTGTCTTAACGATTAGGGATGGTCATTTCGGTTAATTTTGCCAACCGACAACCGCTGGTTCCATATTACCATGAACCTGTACCATGAACAACAACCTGTTTCAACCAATAGTTAATACATCCATGTGAAAACCATAGACTAAAAGATATAGACATAGTATCCATGATGTCACCCATAGGTTTCTGAAGTGCGCAAATGAAGCTATAAGTAGGCTTGGCTAACCGTCACCATTTTGTTTGTGTGCAATCACACCGACCGTGGGATACCAAACAAGGGCAAGGTGGCAGAGCGTGAGCAGAAATGGAGGCAATTTGAATGATTTGTGAGCACAAGTAAATGCACACAGCATGCCATATTATCTGATAATTCTCAGACATAATCCCAAAAGACAATTGACTGTGTAAAGCTACATAAAACAAAAATGCGATGTATATACCAAGTTCAGCAGCTAATCAGCTGGAATGACATGACGGCAACCAGCAAGATCTAGCTGTCACTCAAGTGACCACGCCCTTAATTAATGCAGATTTAATATAACTTAATAAAAATTAAAATAGATGAGTTCTAAAAAAAAATCACCCCCTCACAGTTGTCATGAAGGGTAATATTAGTTGTATACAGTACATGAAAGCCATCTTTTGTACCAGGCTGTAAACATTTTTTTATCAGCTGTAAAATTAGCCGATTTAGCATTGTAGTCAGGGAACATCTGAAATTTATGGAGCCAGCCCCCAAAGGCGAGTCGATGAATTGCAACTTCAGTTACTTTCGTATTGGCTTCATGAGGGAGAGCGGGATGTTTCCCCCAGAGATGTATAGTAATGAAGTAGAACTACTTCAGTACTGTACTTAAGTGCTAAAAGGCTGTATCTGTACTCAGAGATTTTTTTTCTCCTACTTTCACTTTTACTTCAGTACATATTTTCGATGAGTTTAATACTTTTACTCCAATAGATTTTTAATATGCTGCATTGTTACTCGTTACTAGGAGTGTCAAAATTACCGCTATCGGTTAAGTAATAGATCATTACCGGTTATTACGATTGCACTAGAGAACTATCGGGACGGAGGCTAGGGCGAATAAATAACGCTCTTACTACAATGAAGGCAGCACAGCACACAAGCCGCTATTTCACTACTACTAGGGTTGTAACAATATACCGGTATGACGGTCTACCACGATTTGAACGTGCACGATTATCATACCATGAACAATTGCATATCAAGCTCCGGAATCAGTGCGGTTACGTCATCAAAATTTGACAACGCTGATTTGACAAAGAAACGCTCGTCACTGTGTCTCCGGACAAACCAGACATGATACATTGATGCATTGTCCCTCCTCCATGCCCAGATTGGTTCAAACTCGCTATATCCCAACCAATAAGCATAGGTTTCGCTTTTGTTTGTGGACCAACAATGAGCTTTTTGAACAACACGGAATGAGAGATAGGCATACATTTATGCGCGGCTAAATACGCAAAAAAAAGTTTTGCATGAAATAATTCTCATACTAAGGACTTTTGCATGCACAGCAGCACAGAAACATGACAAAACAGTGACAGCAAAGACGAACTGCTGCTCTTGCTGTTTTCAAAAGACGCAAATGAAGGTGCAGCTGTTTGTCTGCATTGCAGACAACCATATCCATATCCATATCCACAGACAACCATATCCATGCTGGCACATAAAACCTAAGGATGTTCCATATTGAATCTAGTTTCGTTATGTAACTATTTATAGTATAGTAAATATTTATATCTATTTTTTTTACTGAGGATTTGCACCATGTTTATTTGGACTTTGACACATTATTATTTTCTTATTTTTTTATTTGTTCATTGTAAGTGGTGTTGTTTATAGTAACTGAAAATATATTATTTGGAAAAAGTCAAATTTGCTTTACTGTTCTATTATTTTGTAACACTTTTTTTCTGTTTAGTTCATTCCCAGACCTTTTGGGCAAATACATTGTCAGTAAATAAATGCATATTTTTACCCCATAGAAAAACCTTTGTTCAGTCAGAAAACGTGTTCTTATTCTTTTCAGGGTCTTTGCTATGAGAATTACTATTTAATACCGTTTACCGGGAAAACGTCAAACCGTGGTATTGTTTTAGACGATTATCATACCATAAAAAATTCATACCGTTACAACCCTAACTACTACAAAGAAAAGCTGTAAAACTTTATCTTTACCTCTCTCCCAATGGACATTTGACTCGCTGCCGTGTTTGTGAGGTAACTTTTCCTCTCCTCTTGGCTGTTAAAGCGATACTTGTGGATCCTAACACGAGCGTGCCTGGGGTGCAGGTTTTCTCCAAGTGTCTATTATGGATTACCTGTATTAACAGTGTATTATGCGCATATAGACTGTAACCGCGGCTGTTCTTTCCGCCATCTGTGAATATCGATTTCATTTCTAAAGCCGATCACAGCCCTTTCTGTTGAGCAGATGAAGACAATAACCAATCATAAGGGTGTAAGACCTCGCCTGTCAGCGCTCAAAAAGCAGGCGGGATAATATTCACATTAGTTTATTTGCTATAAATTCTAGTGTTTTCTTCTGTGCATGTGTTGGAGTTTTGTTTGATACATTCAGAAAGAGTGTTTTCTTTGAGCAGGTCAAATTAAGGGTACAGTTCATATATCTTACTGTTGTGTTAAAGAACAAAATTGTATTACAAATATATGTAAATATATTTATAGATTTTAATAAAAATAATTATTCTGTTGTGAAGAGAAAATCTAATTATGTATGGAAAGCATTGTCAATGCAGCGAGATATCAAATCGATGGCATGATAATCGTAACCGAACCAAACCGTGAGACCAGTGTAGCTTCACACCCCAACTCGTTACAATTATAAACCTTTTTTCTGGCTGGTGCATAGAGGGTGCCATAATGACCAGCTTCTTCCGGTTGAATGTTTAGAGCTTCCGTTTACAGTGTTTACAACGGGTATATTGCGATCTAAAAATGGGTTTCAATTGTGTTTTGAATGGATTTTTGTGACACAGAAGTGTTTTGTGACACAGAACTGAAAGCTGTTATAATCTGTCAGATCTGTAGTTCAAGCGCGAGAGAAAAACAGTATCTTAAGCCATGTTTCTTTTCGTTCTGCTTAATCACGTGCCCCCCCAAAAAATATTTAAAATAAACAAAACAATTCGATGTCTTTTAACTGCTTTCTTTATTAACTATTATTACGCCCCATGTCTAGGGGAAACAACTTGGGCATAATAAACGAAGAAAACAAATGTGTTGGGGTGGTGGATTTCCCAAACAAAACAAAAACTTAAGACAAAAGATTCCCTTCGGTCGACAACCAAACTCAGACACTCAATTGAGAGTATATGAATAAATTTATTATAGAAAAATGTAGTATATATATAAATTAGCAACTCTTCAGGGTGACCACAGGCCAAAATAACAAACAAAAGAATCTATAAAGTAAATGCACTGAATTAAATATTACTATTTAAAGAAAAATACTAGAAGCTTACCTTACTCCCTAAACATAAACATAGTCAAAAGTAATCAAATAAATAGGCAGGCAACCCCTACATGCTCAAACTCTCAAAATAGGTTAACATATGAACATTAGTACAATATCTGTTGTTGGTCGTCGGCCGGAGGAGTGAGGGAAATCCAGGAGCTCCACTCCCTGCACCGAACGCAGCACAAATTAGCTCCCCGAACCCTGCCAGAAGCTCCTTTTTATACATTCCTCCGAGACCAGCAGCCAATCAGAACTGGAGATCACGCTGGTATGGGAGCCTATGTGATAACAGAAAAACAAGAAGGCGGGACAAAGAAAAAGGCGTGCAATTCGCAATACTAAATAAATAAATAAATAAATAAACTTCAGTCGTAACAACTACATAACACAATACTTGTACTTTTACTTTCAGTACTTGAGTAGTAAATTTTGAAATAAGCTACTTGCAATACTTAAGTACAAAAAATGTTGAATACTTTAGTACTTCCACTTAAGTATGGTGTTTAAAGAGGACTTCAACTTCTACTCAAGTCACTTTTTTGATATAGCGCTTGTACTTTTACTTAAGCCTGGTCTGTAGTACTTTATACATCTGTGGTTTACACTTGGTGAAAATCCAGATTTGCACATTTTATTTTTAAGAGTGCATTTTCTACTGAAAAACTACTAAACTATGATTGTTAAGACACATCATTTTGGTTTCATAATTGGCTTATCTGTATGTAAAGCAACAACAAGCTTCCGAGACAAAGTAGAAAAGGCACCAAATGAGAAGCAATGACCTACTGGTTTTCTTTTGAGTATTGATCGATGTGCACAGCGAGAGAGGGAGACAGACAGACAGAGAGAGACAGACCTGCAGACAGGGACAGAGCTGATGGATGCTAGGTGCGTAAGTAGGCTAGGTCAAACTCGAAGCCGAGGACATGTCCAACTTTCCCGGGCCCTGCCGCTCAGATGAACTCATTAGAAGTTAATTAATCACATGAATCGATCCATTGTCACTTTCCTCTGTGGCTGCCTGAGCGAGAGAAAGAGAGACAGAGCTCAGGTTCTGCAGAAAAAGCTCTCCGTGTCAACATTCACATCCTCTAAGAGTGCTTTCTGCTGAGGCGCCAAATCAACAGCAGAAATATGAGCGGGTTATCGGCTTAACAGGTTGGGATATGTCCTCTTTATATACTGGCTGCCGCTATAGATCATCATGCATGCAGGAAATATACACAGTTATACTGCCTTTCTCCTGCTGAAATGCTTATATGGTGAAGATGAAGTGGGCTAATGTGACAATATTGAAACGTTGACAATCTCAGGACTTTATTTTGTGATTGCAATGTTCTCTTGAGTATATAAGTATATATTGAAATAAGGCCTGAAGTTATGAAGGGAAGTGTTTGGCAGTTGCTTGACCTTGAATATTTAATTTTCTTCCTGGATGGTTGCATAATAAATAATTTCGTTTATCAAAAATGAGCGTGAACTTTCACTTACTGAAAAATCGAAAGTATGTTCACTAGACAGTATTAGAGGGTTAGTTAAAAAATGTGTATTTAAGTGCATATTTGAACCTGATTTTGCTTTTTAAAAAAGTAATAACGCTTGATTTTGTCATCATCTAATTGTGTCAACCCATTTTTTATTGCAGTACTGTAATATTTAATTCAATTCATCTTTATTTCTATAGCACTTACAGCTTTGTTTAGGTGGGAGTGTCGAGTGGAGAAAGAGGGAAGGGTTTGCATGAAAAGGGGAGTTTCATCGTGGACGCGCTGATTTTGGCAACACAAACACAGACGCAGGTGAGATAGACAGTTACGTTTACATGGACATTTGTAATCAAATTACTTGCCTTAATGTGAATAAGACAATAATATGATGGTGTTTACATGAGTTGCTTTTCCAATGTTCATTCATGATTATGTTTTACATATTATAGCACATAATTCAACTTAACATCTTTGCGTCACCACGCTACGCACTTTTCCTCCGGAGTTTCATGTTATTTCAGGTGTTTCACTCTTAATTGTGTTACTTTAACTCCAGTTTAGCAGTTTCATTTTCATTCAGGAACATTTCATGCATGCCCCCAGAGACAAACAAGATATTGGATGCGAGGAACTGCTGGAAGAGTTTAGTTTTATGTAATTTGAAACCACACGGCAAATGGGAGAAAAAACGTCTGCATTTCTCGGTAGATGCAGAGACTTGGTAAGTGCAGAGAATAGTGTCAAACAGCCATGTGTTTAAAAATTATCCTGTCACAAAATGTGGTGAAAATTCTATACAACGGTAATAGTTTGATTAAGGTGTTTACATGTTTAAACTCGGAGACCAGCATTTACAGCAGATCTTTGAGTCCATAATGTTGTAGTGATATTAACGTATATTAAACTTTGTAACCAGGGCCGGCAGAATAGAGAGGGCGGGGGGTGGGGGGAGATGTTGCAGACGCCGCCCTCTCTATTCTGCCGGCCGTGCTTACAAAGTTCACCCCTTTCACTTTAGGGTTGAGGGCGGCGTGACCGTTCTTTGGCTAGAGCGGCAGTTCAGCTTGCTCCGGCCCTGTTTGTGACTAAATCATTCTGACTCAGGTAAGTTTTAAAAACTGAAAGAGTACTGAAGACTAACTTTGCCATCTGAATAAACATAAACAAAGAACATTGATCACACACTTACCAAATCTGTAAAGACAGGACAATCAACACAAACTGGAACCGTGTTTTTAAAAAAAGAATTTGAGTGTCAAATGCAGATTTCACCATTTCCAGATGCGAAAAGCTCTCGGGTAAAAAATGTTACTTACAAACATATTTTAGTCGCGTGTTAGCAGACCACTGTAATCCACATGTGAGCTGTGCTCTCATCACGGGAAAAATTTAAATAAAACCTTCATTGCAGCACTTTTATAAATGCAACACTGATGACCCATGTCTCTGAATAATTCTTCTTCTTTCACTTGTTTTAATTACGGTTGGCAACATAACATGGCGTCTCTCTGCCGCCTGAACACTGTAACAGGTAAAAGGAGTCTTCAAAGCTATATCATGCAATGAAGTTGCACCTCATTTACAATAGAGTTCTTTTACAACCCTACGTATTTGCATGCTTTTGATCATGCGTTATGTCAGATAAACAGCAGTCAGTGATAGAGACAGACTCGAATGAAGCTAAAATACAGCTTGTTAGTTAAAAATACCAAGTAAGTTCATTTGATGCATTTGTAGTGGAGTTTATTCAAGCCTTTCTGAAATGATGAGTCAAACACAAATGTTGTTTGCAGTACACACAAATATGGGGGTTAACTGAGCGGTTAAGAACATGGATGCATGAGAGGCAACTGATCACAGAGAGTTGGGTTTTTAATCCCAGTTTCTTTGACTAAAGATGTGTGAATGTGTATACATATTATTATGGAGAAATGGCACATGTCAATTAATTTGGTGGGCGTGGAAAACCACTTTCCTACATCACTTTGCAGTGGGCCTCAAAATCACTAAGATTTCAATCTTTTTCTAACCTCAGGAAATTAAAAAAAAAATGCTTGTGTGAGACTTGGGAATTCTTTATGCAGTTTACCTGTCCGTTTATCTAAAGCGGAAGTTTAAGAAAATGCTCCTGTTGTCATGTCAGTGTAAACCTCCGGAAGCAAGAGTCTTTGAAAATGATGACTTGCATGCATGTGTTAAGAGAAGCGCAGATTAAAGGCAAGCTCAAACAAACATATGCAACAATTTCAGACCTCATCTTATTAGAGATCATGATTTGTTGAACTGGTTGAAATCATGCTGGTCTGGAGTGAGTTTTTGGTTATTAATACTACCGATTTCAATGATATGCTGACCTTTTAACCCATGATTTAAATGTTCAATCAAACAGATCATTAGTATCACAGAGCTTCACTTTTATGCGAATTCTAGCTATGGTGAAAAAAAAAAACAAAAAAACACATTTTAATTTGTTTTGTTTTTGTCAAGATGACATGCACCAAACTAGGATGAAAGCGCACAACTCACTCAAAGGATAAAATAACATCAGACTAATACCACTGTGCAGTCTCTTAAAAGTTCCTCTTGTGATCTGAAATGCTGAAATCACAGATGACGTTTATATTTTCCAAGAGAATATATGGCTTTTTTTTTTTACTCAAAGTTGCCTCTGCATATTTAGCTGGGAAAGGAGAAAGTGTTTTAATGTTGTCAAAAATGTCACACTTCAGCTTTAAATGCTCCGAATGTGCTGAGTTAAGGCTCAAGTATTTATTATTATTATTTTTTTTTAAGAAATAGGCCAGTATTCATTATACCTCAGGAATGTTCTGTAACATTTATGAAAAGCATACTTTATTTCTGTAGCTGTGGAACAGAGGTGGCAACACAAGTGTCAAATATGCAAAGTTAGAGCATGTGCAGTATTTACCTCAGCCGGCTGCAGACTGAAACATGAGGGCTTGTTATTTCTGAGACATTCAACCAGACTGTTGACACCTAAAGTAAGAATCTCGCTGACAACTATGTAAAGCTACTTTCTGACAGAATTGGAGGTGCAAATTGCTTTATTTTTCTCTCAGGCTTCGTAAGAATATGCTCAAAGGTTATGCTGTTTGAAATGTATAGTGCATTAAAATAACTTTTGGTAAATATATATTTGTATATTTCATTACACGTCTACAAATTTATTATAAATGTCAAATGCACATTAAATGTCTCTTAATTTTGTCAACAAGAATTAAAACATTTAACAAAATTATAATTAAAACCCTTCTGACGATAGGATTTCAGGATGTTCAGGATTGGGTGTATTTCTGTTTTGACTCTTTTTAGGGTGACATCAGAATACATTTTAACTTTTGTAGATTTTTATGTGTTCAGTAAGGCATCTGCTGTGGTGGAAAGTTGAAAAGAAAACATGCATCTTGTTTTCATACGTTATCTGAGCGTTATCCAAGTGTACAAGTCATGGTGCAGTGGAAAAAGAATGAATATTGTGGATGACTCCCATGAGCTTAGAGGACTGCATCCATACATCTCTGCAATGACTCAAATCACTTATTGATAAATTCATCTGGAATGGCAAAGAAAGTTTTCTTGCAGAAGTTCCGGATTCATCAAGATTCTTTGGATTCATCTTCAATGCCTCTTTCTTCATCTTACCCCAGACAAGCTCAATAATGTTCATTTCTGGTGACTGGGCTGGCCAATCCTGGAGCACCTTGACCTTCTTTGCTTTCATGTGGAGGCTAAAGTATGAGAAGGAGCTTTATCCTGCCGAAGAAGTTGCCCTCTCCTGTGGTTTGTAATGTAATGGGCAGCACAAATGTCTTAATGCCTCAGGCTGATGATGTTGCCATCTACTCTGCAGATCTCTGACACACTTCCATACTGAATGTAACCCCAAACCATGATTTTTCCTTCACCAAACTTGACTGATATCTATGAGAATCCTGGGTCCATGCGGGTTCCAATAGGTCTTCTGTATTTGTGATGATTGGGACTAGAAATCTAGAAATTAAACTAGAAATCAAGTTATTATTTGTTGCTCTTACAACTAGGATCGATCACAAGACTTTTGTCAGGCAGTGTATTTATATACCAAAGTTTACCTGATTGTATCTTGTACGGTACCTGTCCAAACAAACTATAGACTTCGCCCACCTCCCACCTCTTTTTGTAAACAGATAGCAAAGTGTCCAACAATGGTGCCTTTCTTTTTGATCCTGGCAGGCTGTGTTTGGATGTAGGCTCAAATGTGTCCATACACAGAATCCCAGCTTCAGAAGACACAACAGCGAAATTAATTATTTTTATATATGAAGGGAATATCCCTGAAGGAGTCTGCAAAAAACTTGCTTGTGTTTGCAAAAAATGTTTCACTTAACGGTGACAATGATAATAATAAAAATTCCATGTAGAAATTATTCTGAGAATATTTGAAATGTGATCAATAGTTTACAACAGTGGTATCAAAAAGTTCCTGGAGGGCTGCAGACTTCAGAGAGGTCACGTTTTGATCTATTGCTCTCACGCAATCACTTGATGCAATTTTGCAGGTCAGACTTTACAAGCTTGAACTTTAGAATGCAGTGAAACTTGTCACACAAGCTTGCGTTTCCTGTTTTCCACAGCCACGTGTATGCTTTCAGCTACGGTCACACTGCACTTTTCTCTTTACGTAGACTTCCATTCATACACATGCAAATGCATCAGAACAGAAACGCAAGTTCGCACGTTAAGTTTCGCAGCAGTTCACTGGTTTGCAAAGTTCAAGGTTGGTGAACTCTGACCTGCGAAATCGCCTCACTTGACTGCGTGAGATCAATCGAGGATAAAAACATGACCTCTCAGGACAGAAATGTAAAACATAGTCCAATCGCTCGCTTTTAAAAATGTCTAATCATCTGTTCAATCCCGCCCCTTTTCGCAGAGCCGTACGACAGAATTTCACACACACAAACTCTACTGTGACTGCAGCTTTACCTTTACCTTGTTTCAACAAGCCTGAAGGACTCATTTAGATCAGGTGTGTTTAATTATAGAGTTTGACATGTGTGGTCTACAGAGGCAACAGTGAAATGTTTTGTTTTTATTTATGAAGAAAATAACCCATATAAGAAGAAGCCTGCTTTTTTTGCTTGTGTTTGCAAAACTATTCACCTGACTGCTTTATGATTTTAAGATTATTTTGAGATTATTCAGTTTTCCTCCATCATTTTTCATATGTACAGATGTTTGTTTGAATGCATTTTACATTGATAATGGTGGGCCGCAATGTCAAGCAATGATAAACTATATGCGCCGATTATACATGCAGTGTGTTCTGCGCTGGTTTGAGGGGGTGGTGTTAGGGGTTGTTTGGCAATGACTAACTAGCATTAAACAGATAACTGAACTGAGGGGGACTTTGACAGGGTAAAATGCGTATTTATTGGCTGGGCCAGTTGGCATTTATGTGAAGAGTTTGCATGTTCTCCCTGTGTTGGCACAAGTTGCCTTTGCCAGTACTGGCTTGCGGCTGGAAGGGCATCTGCTGCATAAATATGCTGGAATAGTTGGTGGTTCATTCCACTGTGACGACCCCTGATTAATAAGAGACTAAGCCAAAGGAAAATGAATGAATGAATCCGTGGCTCCATAAATAGTTTATTATTTTATATGCATAATCCAAATGCATTGTACTTTTTAATTCTGGCTCATGTATCCAAACAGTATTTCAGATGATGGCCATTAAATATGTATTTGTGTTGGTTTTTAAATGCAGTAGTTGTGTGTAATGGTATTGTGAACAGTACAGCACATATACTGTATGAAGACAAATGTTCTCTGTTCATACAGGAATAAAAGGAATACAATAAACCCTGTTATTTTAGTTTACAGCATAAAAACAGCTCCACATAACTTCTGAAGACTGTGTTTTAGAGTTAGCTGTGGATAAATGAATCAATGTATTGATTTTGGCCCAGGCGCTGACTTGTGGTGTGACACTGCATTGTTATGTGGCAGTGGATACAGTATGCTGTAAAGATACTGGATGGTCACACATTGACCTGAATGCATGAAACGTGATATTATATGGTTAATGTAAAGTAATGGGGGATTCTCTTTAATAATCAAGTCAACAGCACACAGACTCTAACATTATAAACAAAATAACTGTCTAATGTTCATTTCTTATCTCTGTATTTGATTAGTAAATTTGTTTTAAAAGGGGACCATCCGCCATTCAGATTCTGCAAAGCGTCTCGCTAAAACTTCACCACTAAAACTTCACCATTACAGAAAAAATGTGTGTGTATTAGCCTTTTGTTCAATTAGCAAATCCCTCTTTCCCAAGGCTGATGCTTTAGGAATAAGCTAAAAGCCTTTTACTTCCCTCGCTGAAGTCTCTCGTGCATATGCTGAAGTATTTTAACAGTAGATTAATGTGGCGACACTGAGAGGACCTTGGAGTTGGGCATTCATGTGCTTATATATATGTATATAAGCAGAGGTCAGACCTACCGTTATAAATATTTTGTCAACTAATTTTAGGGCACTTGGCAAGAAAAAATACTGGAAAGCAATAGAAATAGAGTCACTTAGCCAATACAGCTGTGCTCTCCATACAATAGAATAGAATAGAATAGAATAGAATAGAATAGAATCATGTGTTATAAATTTGTGTTCGTATATAAACATTTTATTATTTGTTAGCCTTGTGGCATTTTTTTTATGTGATGAAGCTACGGTTCAGATACCAACCTAATTATGAAAGTATGTTTTATAACATTTTAGTAGTTTAATGGTATTGTGGAAATTTGTGATTAAATACTGTGTTTTTTTATATACAGTTGAAGTTATAATTATTAGCCCCCCTGAATTATTAGCCTCCCTGTTTATTTTTTCCCCAATTTCTGTTTAACGGAGAGAAGATTTTTTTCAACACATTTCTAAACATAATAGTTTTAATAACTTATTTCTAAAAACTGATTTCTTTTATCTTTGCCATGATGACAGTAAATAATGTTTGACTATATATATTTTTTAAGACACTTCTATACAGCTTAAAGTGACATTTAAAGGCTTAACTAGGTTAATTGGGTTAACTAGGCAGCTTGGGGTAATTAGGCAAGTTATTGTATAATGATGGTTTGTTCTGTAGAATATCGAAAGCAGGTAAGTGATAGTCTTTGCAGATGAGCAGATGGAATGATGTTTACGATGTAAACAAGGAGCTTCAGTCAAGCATCGAGCATGAAGTCATTTCCCTTAATCATAGCTTGTTCATCCACAGGTTTGGGGAAACGTCCACAGAAGAAACATTCCCTGGAAAGGGGAAATATCCACGGAAGAAGACGAGTCCTGGAGAAGGTAAAGTAAACCATCTGACATCGATTCCAGCCACTGACTGACTGGAATCGCTGGGGTTATATGGGGATCCGGTGATTGCTGGTGCAGGTGTGTCCTGTTAGTACTCAGGTGAATGTGCTCGGGCGTGATGGGAGGATGGTAGCTATCATTGGTGCCCAGGGAATGTGATGGAGAGAGAGAATGGTAAATGGAGCAGCAGGAATGAGCCAGGGATGTGACAATAGCGTTTATTTTACAGATGAAAGGAAGCCAGACGTACCTCTGGGTAAATATTCTGCTCTCCATAATGTAGACTGGGGTACAAATCCATAATGAGGCTGTTTTGATTTTAAGGGTCAGTGTTTGGGACAGCCACATTTCAATTTAAGTTACCCAATAAATAGATCTAAAACATATAAGTATTTTAAATATGATTGTAGGTTTCAAATGATAGTAGAATGGTTTTAGTAAACATCTAATCTCTGAATTTTTAATTATTATTTTTTTAATGTAGGACAACAGTTTGCACACAAAATAATTAAATTTCTATTACTATTTAAATAAAGTATTACATTTTTAAAAAAACATTTAACAATATACTAGGCGACACAATAGCTCGGTGTTTAGCACTATCACCTCACAGCAAGAAGGTCGCTGTCCCAACTGGGTCAGATGGCATTTCTGTGTGGAGTTTGCATGTTCTCCCCGTGTTGTTGTGGGTTTCCTCTGGGTGCTCCGGTTTCCCCTACTGTCCAAAGACATGCGCTATAGGTGAATTGAATAAACTAAATTGTCTGTAGTGTATGTGTGTGAATGCAAGAGTGTATGGGTGTTTTTCAGTGTTAAGTTGCAGCTGGAAGGGCATCCTCTGCATAAAACACATGCTGGACAAGTTGGTGGTTCATTACGCTGTGGTGACCCAAGATGAATAAAGGGACTATTCCAAAAGAAAATGAATGAATGAAGGTTTCTATCAAAATATCAAGCAGCTAAAACCTGTTGTCTCACAGATTTATTTTTCTTGAACAACCAGCCATTTTGAGAGACTTGAAGAAGGTCATGACAGTATGAACTTGTAAAATATTACAGTTTTAAAATATCTGACGTCCACCTTTTTATGGCTGCTAATCTGCTTAAACCATTATTGTCTAATTTTACTTTAAAGTGGACTAAGCAGACTTTTGAAAAATCAGCAAATCGCAGGTTATCCAACTGTAAATGTGTATTGGATGGCTCACCCAAAAAAAGCTTTGTCTTTATCACAAAGCATGTCTGCGATGTTGCCTTAGAGGTCTGGCTAAAATGAAACGCCTCAGAGAGAAGCATAGCTGTTCTGCCATTCGTTTGAACCTGCTAACATTCCTGACTCCAATCCATAAAATAGGAGAAGTAGTTCTTACAGTATCATCATCAACATTGATGACCCTCTGTTCCCCTTTCAGCATCTACTTCAGAAAAAAAACATGTTCAACAATGCTAGAGAAAACCCTCCTGTGATTAATGTCTGATGATGTTAGAGTACAGTTGAATTGTTTTATAGTGCTACAATACGCTTTGACGTCAACCAAGTCACCAAGAGTTGAAGTGCTCGGGCAGAGTTGTATAATGATATTTTAAGGTTGGCGATGCTTGGGAATTCATGGCTTTAATGGGCTTATATGTTCAGTAGGAAGCTTTTAAAAAGTAAAAATATTTCTTCAATCCAAAGGGGAAAATGGCCCAGTCACTTCAAAAGCCACCAACTCGATAAATCAAAACTGAATCCCTTTTATATTAACATACACATACAGTTGAAGTCAGAATTTTAGCCCTCCTGAATTATTAGCTATTTGTATATTTTGTTCCGCATGAATTAGCATGTAGTTAGCATGGTTTTAACATGAATCAGCATGTTTCTAGCATGAATTAGCATGTTTCAAGCATTAATTAGCATGTAACTAGCATAATTTTGACATATTGCTATCATGATTTTAACATGAATCAGCATGTTTCTAGCATGTTGTTAGCATGAATCAGCATGTAACTAGCATGATTTTAGTATTGTTGCTATCATAATTTTAATGTGGATCAGCATGTTTCTAGCATGAATTAGCATGTTGTTAGCATGAATCAGCATGTAACTAGCATGATTTTAGTATTGTTGCTATCATGATTTTAATGTGGATCAGCATGTTTCTAGCATGAATTCATGATAATCTAATAAGATTATCATGATATTAGCAAGTTAGAATTATTCGCATGTTTCTAACATTGATTAGCACAATGTTATCATGATTCTAGCCTTGTCATCTAACATGAATTAGCATGTTGTTATGTTTATAACATGTACTAGCATGTTGCGGACATGTTTCTAGCATGAATTAGCATGTAACCAGCATGATTTTAACATTTTGCTATCGTGATTTTAACATAAATCAGCATGTTTCTATGATGAATCAGCATGGTTCTAGCATTAATTAGCATGTAACTAGCATAATTTTAACATATTGCTATCATGATTTTAACATGAAACGGCATGTTTCTAGAATGAATTAGCATGTAACTAACATGATTTTAGCATGTTGCTATTATAATTTTAAAATGAGTTAGCATGTTTCTAGCATGAATTAACATGTTTCTAGTATTAATTAGCATGTTACTAGCATGATTTTAATATGAATCAACATGTTTCTACCATAAATTAGAATGTTTCGAGCATTAATTAGCATGTAACTAGCATGATTTTGACATATTGCTACAGTAGCATGATTTTAACATGAATCAGCATGTTTCAAGCATGTTTCTAACATGAATTAGCATGTTTCTAGAATGAATTAGCATGTAACTAGCATGATTTTAACATGTTGCTGTTATATTTTTTCTAACATGAATTAATTAATGAATGTTGTTAGCATGAAATAGCATGTAACTAGCATGGGTTTAGACTGTTGGTATAACTAGCATGTCACTAGCAAGTTGCTAACATATTTCTAGCAAGATTATCATGTCAGCAGCTTGTTAGAATTTTTAGCATATGTTTCTAACATTGATTAGTACAATTCGATTATGCGACAAAATGCTTGATGCCATGGTCTTTAGCCTCCTTGTTGGTGCAACCCACTCCCCCATGCGGAAGGTCGCCGGTTCGATCGGGGTTACATTAGCATATTGCTATCATGATTCTATCATAGGTTAGCATGTTTCTAACATGAAGTAGCATGTTGTTAGCATGATTCCAACATGAACCAGCATGCTGTTAACATGTTTTTAACACGAATTAGCATTTTGCTAGCAATTTTCTAGCATGATTTTAGCATGTTGCTAAATATGATTTTAACATGTATCAGCATGCTTCTACGTAATTTAGCATGTTAGCATGAATTACCATGGGCTGGCATGACTACCATGACATTAGCATATTTCTAGCAAGATTACCATGTCAGTAGCATGTTAGAAGTATTAGCATGTGTTAAAACAGCTAGTCACAGTCTATGGGACATTTGCTAGAGTGTTGAAAGTTGTTGTTAGGGCGTGGCTAATAAGTTTAAAGGTAATCAGTGATTGACTACTTACTAGACTTAAATTAGGCCAGACTCTAGTCTGTAGGACATTGTGATGCAGAGTTATGAGCTAAAAAGTTTGATCTAAATTGATTAAGTCAATGACAGTTTTTTTTTTTTTTTGCAATGGAAGTCTGTAGGACAGTTGCTAGGGTGCTGAAATTGGTTGCTATGGGGTGGCTAGGAAGTTAAAAGGTCAACAGTTATTGGCTGCTGCCTGCTGGCTAGACTGAGTTAAATGAGGCCATTGGTAGGTCTGTAAATCTAGCCAAAATAACACAAATAAGACTTTCTCCAGAAGAAAAAATATTATGGGAAATACTGTGAAAATTTCTTGCTCTGCTAAACATAATTTAGGAAAAATTTGTAAAAAAAAAAAAATTCAAAGAAGGGTGAATACTTTTGACTTTAACTCTATACGCTACAGTCAAACTATAAAAGCACACAAAGAGCCTTTGATAGTCTAAATACGAGGTAGTGTTTACCATTTAAGCCCAACAATCTCCTCTATAATGCCACTCTGAAACAGTGATCGCCTCGAGTCTTTGCGGGTCACTCTGAGAAAGGAAAAGTCACACTTTAAAAGCTCATCTACTGTTGTGCTGCACATTACATCAAGGACATCCATTCATTCTACTCACTCTTGAAAGCCGCTCGCTTTAATTCAAATCAGACGTGTGCTTGAATGTACAGAGCTAAAACCGGTTTTGAGACCTGTCATCGAGCCCGACCTTTGCCCTCACGTGTACAAATCACATTTTCCCCAACAAGTAACCCAATTAACCCCCAGCCAGAGACATGCTTTTCATATTTGCCAAAGGAATTAAGAAGCAATTGTACATGAAAGCCACACAGGCTTGAATCGAGTCATATAGACCTTGTGTATATGCGGGGAAAAAAAGTCACGGTGGCTTTGAATGCTTTTGTGCTAAAAAACACATTTAGCAGCCTTCAACCATGACTCGGCTTTCATCCTGAAAATGCGTTTCCTCTGGGTTTTGTTTATGGGACTATATTCCTGTTGAGTATAATCCAAATATGGTGACACTTCCTTTAAAAAATAGACTATATTTCATATATATCTGAGGATAATTTTGATACAATTACTCTAAGGGTTCATGAAGATAGGATCTCTTTTGAAGGGAAATGTGAAAAATATCATGACAGAGATGGTAGAATTCCAATTAATTTGATGCATGTTGTTGGTGTATTTGCTATGTCTCTGTTGATTCAACAGTAATTGGTAGGATCTCCAAGGTCGTTAATTCAGTACTGTTAGTTTCACTGTTTGAAAATAATTATTATTATTATGCAGGTTTTTAGAAAGCTTGATCCATATTGGTCATCTGTGCCATTAAGTTGTCTGCTATTTCCAACCCAGGTTCATTTTTGATACGTACCACTATGTACATTTCTGGAGATCCTGAAATAGGTCCCAGGAGCTATGTTTTTATTGCAGTTTTTGCATTCGGGAATCCACCAGAGGCCGCTGTGTATGCATTTTGAGATCCCAAATTTCTTTTGCAAGTGCCATTCACGCCTGCTGTTTTTGCATAAATCCATTAGATGCAGCTGTCGACTGACTGACTAATTACTCAACCCCCTTTCCTAAACCCAACCGATAGTGTTTGCAAAAGCACTGATTGACCTGATCACCCTCTTCCCTGAACCCAACTGAAAGTGTTTTCAAAAGCAATCCAGAAAATGAAAAGCCTTTGCTTGATTTTTACCACATTTTCAGATACCACAAATTTTCACCCTGTTATTCGTCCATTCATTTTCTTGTCGGCTTAGTCCCTTTATTAATACGGGGTCGCCACAGCAGAATGAACCGACAACTTATCCAGCAAGTTTTTACGCAGCGGATGCCTTTCCAGCCGCAACCCATCCCTGGGAAGCATCCACACACGCATTAACACACACTCATACACTACGGACAATTTAGCCTACCCAATTCACCTGTACCGCATGTCTTTGGACTGTGGGGGAAACCAGAGCACCCGAAGGAAACCCACGCGAAGGCAGGGAGAACATGCAAACTCCACACAGAAACGCCAACGGAGCCGAGGTTCGAAACAGCGACCTTCTAGCTGTGAGGCGACGACACTACCTACTGCGCCACTGCCTCGCTCACCCTGTTATTTACTTGTTTATTTAAATTTTTGTGTTTTGTTTTACCTGCTTTCTGGAACCATTCTTAATTTGGACTTGAACCAGGTTGTTGTGGTCAACTCCTTTCAACATAGCAAGTCCGCTGACATACAGGGCGAGCAACTAAGCAAACTGGTAACAACAGAAAAGCCATCCACATGGTGGTAAGTGGTTAGCTGCTAACGCAGAAAAAAACTGAAGCCATTGGTGGCATCATGCCGCCTCGTAGCATTTATTTTAAGGACGAAATGCAGCCATACGTAGCTATGGCTACATAATTTGCTATCTGCAGAAGTGTATATGGGGGTACATTTTCACAATGATTCTGTGTTAGCTATTTCATATAGAATGTATTAGTGTCCGCCAACTCTTATTATTGTTATCATCATTAGTCTATTCATTTTACCCACTGTGTCACCAGCTCACTATTTAAAGTATATATGAACTTGAAGTAAGACTATTGGCCCTCTTGTTAAATTTTTATGATAGTTTCCTCAATTTTTATAATAGTTTTAATAACTCATTTATAATAACAACTTTCTTGTATTTTTGCTATGTTAACAGTACATAATATTTTACTAGATATTTTTCAAGATACTGGTATTTAGCTTAATGTACAATTAAAAGGCTTAACTAGGCTAATTAGGCAAGTTAGCATAATTAGGCAAATCATTGTTTAAAAGTGGTTAGTTCTGTTGACAATCATATATAACATAAAGAAAACATTAAATTAAGTTGAAATTTTGTAGTTTGGAATTTTTTTTTTTTTTTTTTTTGCAATAACTGATTTGAATTTAAATCAACCCCGGGTCATTCTGATTATGTACCTCTATATACATTTCTGGAGAGTGCCAAATACGTCCAAGGAACTGTGTTTGCTTTTTGAGATCTCAAATTTTCTCTCGAGTGCCATTTGCACCTGTTCCTCTCTTGTAAACCCACCAGAGGCCGCTGTTGACTGACTGACTGACCAACCGACCGAGTCACTGAACAAACTGGTAACAGCAGAAAAGTCATCCATACAGAAGTAAGCAGTCAGCTGCTAAGCGCAAAAAGGAACGGCCCCATACGGCCCAATGTCGTTCATTTTAAAGATGAAATGCAGCCTTACTTACCTCTGGCTACATCATTTGCAATCTCCAAAAATGTATATAGTGCTACATTTTCAGTATGAGTCTTTGTTGATTTAAATGTATTATCTTTCTACCCCTAAAGATGTTTGATGACAAAACTCTTATTTTAATGGATATACAATTTTAATAAATGTTGCTTAAAACTTAGAGAACGTGGAGAACATGAGTCTGATTCCAGCGACGCTCCAGGGAGAGACGAGTCTTCGCTGAGGCCATCTTCCAGCCTAAACCACGGCGAATGAAGCTCTGCACAAGACTTTTGGCCAGCGGAGAAATTAAAATGGTCGTGCCCAACTGAGTCTGGTTCTCTCAAGGTCTTTTTTTCTTCACTCCCATCAGGTGAAGTTTTTTTTCCCTCTCCGCTGTCGCCACTGCCTCGCATGGTTCAGGATTGGTAGAGCTACGCATCGATGAATTTGCTCTTCAGTGTTTGAACTCTCAGTAATGATTAAATCACACTGAACTGAGCTAAACTCAACTGAACTGAACTTAAACACTAAAACCTGAACCACACTGTTCCAGTTACTATGACCATTTATGTGAAGCTGCTTTGACACAATCTACATTGTAAAAGCGCTATACAAATAAAGCTGAATTGAATTGAATTGAATTAAAACTGTTTGTCTAAATGCACCAAAATATATTGGCTATATTCACTGAGAAATTGATAAGAATATTTATTTTTCATTTTCAAAATAGAAGTTCTCAATTATGCTGACCACTATATATACACCTTAAATCAATAATTCATGTCCACATATTTAATTGGTTAGTTTTGTCTAATTGAATTTCTACTC
The DNA here is from genome assembly GCF_052040795.2 of Danio rerio. NCBI lineage: Eukaryota > Metazoa > Chordata > Actinopteri > Cypriniformes > Danionidae > Danio > Danio rerio. The sequence goes on from NC_141025.1 coordinate 11,899,033, forward strand.
ACCAGCAGCTGAATCCAAAATCTTCCTTTCCAGTCTCCTCTGTCTCCCATCCAACCCCGAGACAAAAGATGAAGGATAAATTTACACGATGGCATTTACTTCCACTTCTCAATGAACAGGTGTTATTGATCACCTGCCAACTCTCTGACATTCAGTAAGTGTAAAGTGAGTGAAGGAGAAAGTGTGTGCCTCCATTTGAGAGTTCAGAATCACGTTTTTCAGCTCCATTTCAAACCCTGCTCTCATAAAACCTTGCAAGCATGAAACCTTATCCTAATGCCTGTTTGGTTATTAAGAGAAACATAATTTGGTAAAATAAGAGCAACATGATTAGATTTTCAGGAACAACCAAATAATGGTGTGTATGTTAGTTTGTCTATTATTTATTGCAAGCTTAAATTAACACCAAAAATAAGAAAATAAATCAGTTCTTGATATAAAATACAGTGGTGGTAAAAAGTGTTTGGTGGTAAAAGGGAAAAAGTAAAAGTGGTGGTAGTCTGATAATCTCCGCTGTTTAGCTGCTTCAGAAACTGGAAGACTTGCTGTGATAAATGGAACCATGATTTCTGATGCGTACCAAAATATCCTGAAGGAGAATGTCCGGCCATCTGCTAGTAACAACCTAGGCTCATTCTGAAAACGTACCGCTATATACAATTCTGACGAGTGCCAATTATGTCCTATAGGAGCTATGCTTTTTTTTTTTTTTTTTTGCAGTTTTCCACCAGAGGCCGCTGTGTATGCTTTTTGAGATCTCAAATTTTTCTCGAGAGTGCTATTCACGCCTGCTGTTCTCACGTAAATCCACCATAAGCCGCTGTTGACTGACTGACTGACTGGGCGATCGACTGACCCACCCTTCTCCTTCCCTAAACCCAACTGATAGTATTTTCAAAAGCATCGCTTCACCCAAGCACCTACTTTCCTAAACTCAACTGGCAGTTTTAAAAAGCAATGCAGAAAAAAGTCCTCGCCTGATTTTTACCCAGTTTTCAGATTTTGCCACATCCTCACTCTGCTATTTGCTTGTTTATTTTATTTTTATGGCTTCTGTTTTTGTCTTACCTACTTTCTGGAACCACTCTTCACCGAATTCTGCAGCAAGACAATGATCCAAAGCACACAAGCGACTCCTACTAAATAACTGAAAAAAAAAAAGACTTGAATCCAATTAAGATGACCTTGAGAAGGCAGTTCACGTTTGAAAATATTAAAGTGTGAAGTCAATAATGGACAAGCACTTTTTTCACATCATGCAGAATGTTCATAACAGGGTTATTTTTAGGTTTTTATTTTACAATTAATAATATTTTTCCCCAGAATGTTGAAAGAAGCTATTAAAAAAAACTCTAATAACCTATGACAGAGGTTCCAAACTTGGTCCTGGAGGGCCGGTGTCTTGCTGATTTAAGCTCCAACTTGCCTCAACACATCTTCAGGGATGTTTCTAGAAAACCTAGCAAGAGTTTGATTAGCAAGCCCAGGTGTGTCTGATTGAGGTAGGAACTCAAATTTGCAGGACACTGGCCCTCCAGAACCGAGTTTGAGAACCACTGACCTATAACAAACAGTCTTATTTCACAGATTCCTTGTGGAAAATCCTGGACTACGTTTAAAAAAAAAATCAATACATTGTCTACTTGTATATGTAATTATAAATCCGATTAAAATCCAAACAATTTAAAGTTGCTACAAAACTTAATAAGACACACTTTCGTATATAGTTTCTAAGTATGATTTTGTACATAAATGGACCAAGGTGAATGCACAGACAGGCTGTGAATGCTGTTTTAAATTCAGACAGTCTCATATTCAAAAAAGGCCAGTAGAAATATTACTGTCGCTCATCAATGGTAGCTGTCTCAGTTGCTGGGTGACAAGATCAATCCTCTCTAAAGGCTAGACATCCCTTTTAACAACACTTGGTTTGGCCTTAGAAGTCTGCATCCTTCAAAGGTTACAGCCTCTAAATTGAGACACAGCTTACAACCAGCAGAGATTTCTAAAACTGCAGTAGTATTGCTCAGATTAAAATATTTTTTTTATTATTTGGGTGAAAAGTAAATCTACCCAATGATTGCAAGTTTCCTATGCAGATTTTTCTGATTTTTCAATTAGTCGAGTGATTTCTCTGCAATGAAAGCTCTAAATGACTTCTGTGTGAGCTGCTTTATTTAATACTTTTCTATACAGCACATTTAGGAAGCGTTCACACAATTTAAAAAATCCTATTGATAAAAAAGATGAAAAAAAGCCAACCCAGGATCACTGCAGCTATGCACCCAGGTCTACATATCTGGGGACAACGATATACGTAACCGGAGGTACGTCTTTTCGCAGTTTTTATTTTTTTCAAATTCACCTGTTTCTACTTTTGATTATCTGAAATTTATCTTGCGCGTCTTCATCTTGCAGAAATTCACCAGAGGGCACAATATACACTTTAGCTGACCAGGCCAGCTTGCTATTGACTGACTGAGCAACCCATTTCCTTTTTTAAACCCAAACAATAAGTGTTTTCAAAGGCAATCTAGAAAAAGAAAAGCCAACGCCTGATTTCACCACGTTTTCACGTTTTTATCGTTTTTTGTTTTTTTTTTGTTTTTTTTATTTACCTAATTTTTGGAATTGTTCTTTGCCTGACTTGAACCCCGTTGTTGCGGTCAACTTCGCTTTGCATCCCAAGTCTGCCAACATACACAGCGAGTTACTGGGTAAACTGGAAGCCCCGGAAAAGCTGTCCATGTGGAGGTAAGCTGTGAAGGTAGTGCAAAAAGAAGAAGAAGGAACAGCCAAATGGACGACGCGGTGGCACAGTGGGTAGCACTGTCACCTCAGAGCAAGTAGGTCGCTGGTTTGAGCCTCGGCTGGGTCAATTGGCATTTCTGTGTGAAGTTTGCATGTTCTCCCCGTGTTCGTGTGGGTTTCCTCTGGGTGCTCAGGTTTCCCCCACAAGTCCAAAGACATGTGGTATAGGTAAATTGGGTATGCTAAAAGTAACCATAGTGTATGTATGTGAATAAGTGTGTATGGATGTTTCCCAGTAATGGGTTGCAGCTGGAAGGGCATTAGCTGCATAAAGCATATGCTGGATAAGTTAGTGGTTCATTCCACAGTGGTGAGCCCAGATTAATAAAGGGATTAATGGGAATGAATGAATGAATGAAGGAAGGAAGGAAGGAAGGAAGGAAGGAAGGAAGGAAGGAAGGAACAGTCATAGTGCCCCTTATCATTCATTTTAAAGAGGGAGTGCAGCTAGACGTACCTCTGGCTACATAATTCACACTCTCGAAAAATGTAGACAGGGGTATATATATTCACAATGAGTTAAAAAAAGCGTAGTCTGGAGCAAAAAAAAGGCACATTTAAGCATGGTTCACTTCCACAATATAGTTTTTTTTCTAAATCCATAGTAAAACTACAGTACATCTTTTATAATGTTTTATAGTATTTTACTATGAAATTTACAAAATATGCAAATATTTAATTTGTGTTATTGCTTTCGCTTTGGATCGCAAATTTAATTTCGGCATTCTGACAAAATTTTCTCTCGGCGGCAGTCTTAACTGATATTTTCTGATTGGCTAGTTTTTTAAAGACCCAGACACATTCATAAAAAAGCAAAAAATATATATATTAAGGTCGCTGGTTCGAGCCTCGGCTATGTCAGTAGACATTTTTGTGTGGAACTTGAGTGTTCTCCCTGCGTTCTCGTGGGTTTCCTCCGGGTGCTTCGGTTTCCCACACTGTCCAAAGACATGCTGTACAGGTAAATTGGCTAGGCTAAATTGTCAGAAGTGTATGTGAGTGTGAGTAAGTGTGTATGGATGTTTCCCAGAGAGACTAAGCCGAAAAGAAAATGAACAAAAAGTCAACAAAAATGCAGTTTATTTGAAAACTTTGTTACTTTTTGATATTTACTTGATTGCTTTTCTAGTGTTTTTCTCATTTTCAATCTATATTTTTGAAACAAAGTTGTGCAATCATTTCTGAAAACAATGTTTCTACTTTGCAGAGTGCATTCATAGTTTGTTAAGCATTAACTCTACATTATCAGACATTAGTAAGCAGTTTTTAACTACAGTGCAACAACATTAATTCATTTATTCATTTTCCTTCAGCTTAATCCCTTATTAATCAGGGGTCGCTACAACCACTAAATGAACTACCAACTATTCCAGCATATGTTTTATGCAGCGGATGCCCTTCCAGCCGCAACCCAGTACTAGGAATCACCCATACACTCTCGCACTCACACACGCATACACTATAGCCAATTTAGTTCATCCAATTCACCTATACCACAAATCTTTGGGCTCCAGAAAACCGGAGCACCCATAAGAAACCCATTCTAACACAGAGAGAACATGCAAACTCCACACAGAAATAGCAACTGGCCTAGCTGGAACTCAAACCACTGACCTTCTTGCTGTGATATGATATGACAGTGCTAATCACTGAGCCACCATGTTTATGGGTGTTTCTCAGTACTAGGCTGTGGCTGAAAGGGCATCCGCTGCGTAAAACATATGCTGGAATAGTTGGCGGTTCATTCTACTGTGGCAATCTCCGATTCATAAAGGGACTAAGCCAAAGGAAAATTAATAAATGAATGAATATTTCAAGATACACAACTGAAACTGAATGCAATGAAATATAAATATTTGCAGTCTTACATTACTAAACTGAAAGCAGGTAAATTGTTAATTTATGATTATATTGTTGTTTTGTATCAAAGTATGTCATATTATTACACTTGTTATTCAGTGATGTAATATTGTGAATTTATATTTTGCATTTGATAAAGTTTTATTTGTGTATCTTGAAATACAAAGAAAAATATCCATATTTAAACTAAACACATCAGTTTGGATAGTGTAAAATATCTGCTACAAGAAAACCGGAGGCTGTGGAGAATATCACAACTATGTTGAGGAGGAAAAAAAAACAGGTTTTCCCGTCTGAGCCTTCTGTCCTTTTTATGCTTGCATCTTGTTACATCATGTCCTGTTTTCTGGTTTGTTTAGATGCCTTTGTTTGTTTGGAAGTAGACTGAGACCACTTGCTTGGTGCACACCAAGCTTCTGATGACAGTGTTCATTCTCATTCAAATCAACTGCACTAGCAGAGCAAACACAAAAGAGTTTACTTCAATCAAACCAAATTCGTGGAAACAGCAGTAGATGTGATTATAAAAAATGCATGCATGCTATTTAAAATATAACATACACAGCACACAATAGCCTGAACATCACATATGAAATGGTATGGTTGCACATTATTTTACACATGTATTCACTTACCACTTACATTAGGTCATATTAGGTAACTAGGTATCAATGCAATTTGTACCTACGGTAGCTATTACCTAGTAGAGACATACAGTGAATCTGGAAAGAATTTAAAATGCTTCACTTTACCACATTTTTTATGTTACAGCCTTATTCCAAAATGGATTAATTTAATTTTTTTTTCCTCAAAATGTTACACACAATATCCCATAATGACAATGTCAAAAAAAGATTTTGTGAAATTGTTGCAAATGTATTAAAAATAAAAACCTAAAAAAATCACATGTACATAAGTATTCACAGCCTTTTCCCTAAATTGCAGGTACATCCTGCTTTCGCTGATCATTCTTGAAATGTTTCAGCAGCTTAACTGGAGTTCACCTGTGGTAAATTCAGTTATTTAGACATGGTTTAAAAAGGCATACACCTGTCTATATAAGGTTCCAGGGTTTACAGTGCATGTCAAAGCGAAAACCAAGCATGAAGACAAAGGAATTGTCTGTAGACCTCCGAGACAGGATTGTCTCAAGGCACAAGGCTGGGGAAGGTTACAGAAACCTTTCTGCTGCTCTGAAAGTTCCAATGAGCAGAGTGGCCCTTTATTATCCTTATGTTTGGAACCACATGGACTCTTGCATGAAAGATAAATACAGCAATGTACAGAGACATCCTGAATGAAAACATGCTTCAAAGTACTCTTGACCTCAGACTGGAGTGACGGTTCATCTTCCAGCAGGACAATGACCTAAATCACACCGCCAAAATATCAATGGAGTGGCTTCACAACAACTTGTTGAATGTCCTTGAGTGGCCCAGCCAGACTCCAGATCTAAATCCTATTAAACATCTTTGGAGAGATCTGAAAATGACTGTACACCGTCGCTTCCATCCAACCTGATAGAGCTTGAGAGGTACTGCAAAGAGGAATGGGCGAAAATTCCCTAAGACAAGTGTGCCAAGCTTGTGGGATCATATTCAAAAATACTTGAGGCTGTAATTGCTGCCAAAGGTGCATCCACATGGTATCGAGCAAAGGCTGTGAATACTTACTTTGGACTGTGATTGCTCTTCAGTGTTTGGACTCTCAGAAGTGATTATTAAACCACACTGAACTGAGCTAAACTGAACTGAACTTAAACTCTGAAAACTGAACTATACTGTTTCAATGTACTATAATCGTTTATGTGAAGCTGCTTTGACACAATCTACATTGTAAAAGCGCTAAACAAATAAAGGTGAATTGAATGAACTTACATGTGATTTTCAGGACTTTTATTTTAATAAATTTGCAACAATTTCAAAAATCTTTTTTTTCCACATTGTCGTTATGGGGTATTGTGTGTAGAATTTTGAGGAAATAAATGAATTTAATATATTTTGGAATAAGGCTGTGACATAAAACAATTGAATATTTATGAATACTTTTCAGATGCACTGTAATTATTGTACAAAGTTAATAGTAATATTAAGACCTGCAGTTTTAACCCATTTTTGAGTTTATTTACTTGTGTAAATGTGTGTAAATGTATATTCAGTTTTTAAATTATTTTTAGTTATATTTTTGACTAATATAAAAATGTTTACATGATTTATTTACGATACAGTTTGTACAATAATATTTTCTGTCTTTTAGTACTTATTTGGTTAGCAAAGCAAGGCTCACATAATATAAGTGCTTCTAATTGGATTTGCAGTGTAAAAATTAATTAAAAGCTAAAGGTGTTATTTTTAGTGCATATATATATATATATTTTTTAGTTATGACACTCCGAAGATCATTTCCCCTAAATGCACAGATTTTTATTTTATTTTTTCAAAATTTTTAGCAGAAATAGCAAGAAATGTCAACAGATTCTGTCTGGCCCTAGTTATAATATAAAATACTGTCATTCAAGAGGCATATGCCATCACAAAGTCACAAAAACAGTGACCTTGACAGTTTGTTATACTGATAAACAAGCAACTTCAGCAAATGAATATTAGTGATGCACTGCAGCAACTATTGTGTTGTACTGTAAACTCGCTTCCTGTTAGCAAAACCAAACCAGACCAAAATAGATCAATAACACTGTATATTTTATGCATTGTGTGGAAATACATTTCACACACACACGCACACACACAGCATTATGATCCACGCCGTAGATAGTGTCATTATCACATTTTCCAGTGTTTTTACTCCAAGTATTACACCAGATGTTGGCTCACTCAAGGGAATTTACCTACTTCTTGTTTTTCTACTCAAGAATAAAAATATCGGCATTTTAACTAGTGTAGGAGTGGTAAACTCTGTGCAGCACGACAGCAGCACTGGCATTTGACTTGTTTAGTTGGGATTGAAAAGACACTTATTGTTTCATAATATTGTTGTTTTTACTGTACTGATAATCTTAGAGGCAGCATGGTGGCTCAGTGGTTAGCACTGTCACCTCACAGCAGGAAGGTCACTAGTTTGACTCTCTGCTGGGCCAGGTGCCATTTCTGTGTGGAGTTTGCATGTGCTCCCTGTGTTGGCATGGGTTTCCTCTGGGTGCTCTGGTTTCCTTCACAGTCCAAAGACATGCGCTGTAGATGAATTGGATGAACTTAATTGGCCCGAGTGTGTTTGTGAATGCGAGAGTGTACTGTATGGGTGTTTTCCAGTACTGGGTTGTGGTAAAACATATGCTGGAATAGTTGGTGGTAAATTTCGCTGTGGTGACCCCTGATAATCAGGGACTAAGCTGAACCAAAAATAATGAATGAATGATTCTCTTGGATTAGAACAAAATTTACACCTATTACTATGACATAATTTACTTGCTGACACTCTTCTAGCCACAATTCAGTCCTGAAAGTAATCCCTACTGCTGTAAAACACCAACGTTCACACTCTATGACAAATCTAATCTAGTTCTGATTGAACTCCTTCGAACTCCTGGTCCTGCCGGGACTCAAACCAGCAACTTCGTACTGTAAGGCAACCATGCCAACCACTTAGCCACTGTGTCACTACTGAAAAGAAAACGAGCTAAATTGAGCAAGATGAAGATGTTTTCTTCTTCAGAGCTGTTTGTGTCAGAATTTCTTATGGATTTTGCAACATTGACACTGATTACGCTTACATGTTGGCATTGCCAGCAGCTAGCTTTCTGCAACTCTCACATGGTCACTAACTGAAACTAAGTAGGGCTGAGCCTGTTCAGTACCTAAATGGGAGACCACTTGAGAAAGCTTGGTTAATTTTGGAAATGGTGTTAGTGAGACCAGCAGTGGACTCTCAACCCGTTGTCTGTGTGGGTCCTCACGCCCCAGTATATTGATGGGGCCTCTATACTGCTCAGTGACCACCGTTGTGATCGTGAAAAATCCCAGAATGTCCTTCAAAAAAAGAATGGGGGTTGGTTCCGTGCCATATTTGCACACTGGCCTCTGTCCATTATAGCCTCCCAACCATCCCCATTACATAACTGGCCTCTGCACTCCTGCGTCTGCACGACTGCATCTCCTCTCCACCAATCAGCTGTGGTGTGCGGTCTGGTGCAATATGGCTGCCGTCGCATCATCAGGTGTATGATGCAAACTAGTGGTGAATGATGAGGTTCCCCCACAAAGTGTGTAAAGTGCTTTGAGTGTCCAGAAATGTGCTATATAAATGTAGGGAATTATTATTATTAATTATATTACATGTGCACAAATAACTTGATTATTTCCAATAATGAGAGAAGGGCTTAATAATATATTGTTCAAATGTCAGAAGCAAAGCTCTTCATATAATTCCTTATAAACTGTAGTTGTTATTATTAGTTTTTTATCGTTACAGACTGAAATTACTGTCACTCATTTGGGAGGCAATGACATTTATTGTACACATTGATCTTTAAAATCTTGCAGACCTTTTACATTCACACACAGCTATTTTTTAGATGAAAGGTAATATCCAAATGAAGCATTATAGAGGTTGCTAAAAGCACCTTTCTCCAGGTCTCTGGAAAAGTTTTCACTTGATCTGTACTGTAATGCCTCATGCATTCTTTTTCACATCATTTCCTCACACTCATTCCCTGCATATATAATTCCGATTGACAGAACCATCATGACAGAACCATCAATGCAAACTTGCAATTTTAAGTTTCCTGAAAAGCAGTTTTAAAAAGACAATAGTATTACTATCCTGTTGGGTCAGTGTGTTACATTTATCAGGAAAGCATTTCAAATAATAAATTATCCAAAAAGTTTTATTATTCAGCTTTAGTCAGTTAAGTGTTGATCCAGTTCAATAACAGTAAATGTATTTATATAAACCACCTTCATGTGATTCTAAATAGACTTTGGCATTCTTCTGATGGAAATGTACCTCATGTAAACAATACTTCAATTTAAATAAGAAGATTATGCCTCTAATTGCAGTAAGCATAACTATAATCGGTTTTATAAAATAAAAAAAAGTAGATGTTAGTTTTAAGGATATCTAAAAGCAAGTGTGCTCCAAAACCGTGACCAAATTTGCATTTAGAAAATATATAACCAATATAAAATACCAATTACTGGGATTACCGTCTCATGTTGTAAAAGACAAGTTATAAGTGATGCGTTTGTCGTAAATACACTGAATTTGCATTTATCGTGTTTGGTGTGTACCCGGTCGTGTTTGTCAAGTGATAAGTCGTTAGTACTACAAAAAACAAAACAAAACAAAAAAAACCTCCAGTTGTAGTGTCCCCACGACCACACTATACCCGGTTATTCTAGAAAGTTTCAGTTTCAGTCAGTCAGTAATGTGTTTCTTGTGGACAAAAAGAAAAACCACATGTAAAAAAAAATGTGTGTGTGGACATAGAGGACTTCTAGTGTTATCCATAATCTTGGACCAGGCCGTATCTTGAGCAGATGCTGTGGCAGTCATGATTCTTGAAAGACCTCAGTGACAAATGAGTCTCCACATTGATCCTGGGGGACAGCATGATGATCAACCTCTGGTGACCTACTCACACCTGCAGCTTCTCCACGATGTACGTCCAGTGTTCTTCAGCCTCCGGCGCCTAGACTGCAGGTTTCCTTGGCTAGAGGAGAAATTGTCGTGCCCAGATGAGCCTGGTTTCTCTCTAGAGTTTTTTTTTTTTTTCCTTCACTTTCGTCAATTGGTGAAGTTTGTTCCTCACCACTGTTGCCACTGGCTTGCTTAGGACTTGTGAAGCTGCATTGATGTATTTACTCTTCAGTGTTTGGACTTTCCAAGACCTGTGAAGAAATGTTGCCAAGGTCTCCATAATCCTGGACAAGGCCGTATCCTCAGCAAATGCTGTGCTGGTCATGGAGGACTGGAGAGCATGAGACTGATTCCTGAAAGACCACAGTCACAGATGAGTATTCGCATTAATCCTGTGGGCCAGCCTGACCACCCACCTGTGACCTACTCACACCTGAAGCTCTCCACGATGGACGTGCAGCGTTCTCCAGCCTCTGGTGCCAAGACTGCAGGTCTGCACAAGAAGTTTAGCCAGAGAAAAAAATGTTCATGCCAGAATGAGCCTGGTTTCTTTTGAGTTTTTTTTTTCTTTCCTTCACTTGCCTGGTCTTGGGACTTGTGGAGCTATGCATCAATGGATTTGCTCTTCACTGTTTGGACATTCATCAGTGAAAATTAAACCACACTGAACTGAACTAAACTTCAACTCTGAAAACTGGACTGACAGTTTTAATTTACAAGAACTTTTATGCTAAGCTGCTTTGACCTACAAAACTAAACAAGGAAGCTTCAAACCAGTATATTGGGGCACTTCAGCTGCAGGTGGATTTGGTTAAAAGTTTGTAGGAACTCGCATTAGTATTTTAATACACCAAGAGACTAACCTGTCAGATGCGTCTCAGATGGACCTAATGCAATGTGACTAACAGCTTGAGCTCTTTGAGCAGTGACCAGCCTCCCCTGAGAAACTAAAACTGGCTTAATTTTCATCCCTCCGGGTATGGATCAGTTCTCCACAGGGGCGGTATGTGCGCGCCCCGTCACGTCTAGGGTGGCTGGCTTTTACGGAGAAATCCTGTTGGCTTTACGGAGCAGACACAAAGAGCAGACAGCTGTTTAATGGGATAACGGACAGCTATGGACAGACGGCTAAAAGAGTGTGGCCGAGGGGTGGAGAGCTTTCATAACTGTCGATAGACTGGGAAACTGTGATGGCAGTGAGGAAAAAGCTGATCTTTAACTCTGTGTGTGTGTGCTAATGCTTTAATAATGGCCACACGGTTATTAGGTTACAGAAGCACTGGCTGGAGAATAAGACTGCTGTTAATGGAAGGTCGGTCAAACATTATCTCTGTTTGTTATTTCATTCTCGATCTCTCCCTTTCTCGCTTTGACATGGTGTCATGCTTATATAAGGTGTTTGTTTCTTTCTTTTTAACTCACACTGTCATATACAATATTCTCTCTCACACTGTCTTTAGATCTAATAAAACAGGTTATAATCACCAAAAAAAAAAAAAAACGAATCTTGAATGATTATTGAAAAACTTATAATTAATTATAACTATGTTTATAAATATTTATGATGAATCAACATTTTTACAAATGTATCTTATGTATAAAAACACAAAAAAAATCTAACTGTATTATAACAGTTACAGCTACATTTATAATAGTGTTATTAATACTTACTGGGGATGCATTTCATTTTTCAGTATGACTGACTAATTAATACTTATAAATTATGTGCAATGTGTTATGAACGTGCATTAAAAAATGAAATGCATCATAGATTTCAGAAGAATATTTATGGATTATGGATTTCTCACCGCTTTGCAATATTATTGGATTTATTATTGTAATATTGGAAGGCTAATAGTATTATTGTTTCTGCATTTTTTATTGTTCCACTAAACTTTTTTTTTACAACAGATTATAACAAATAACAAATTTTTTTATATATATATATTTTTTAATTATATATATATATATTTTGTTTTTGTTTTATATATATATATATATATATATATATATATTTTTTTTTTTTAATATTTATATATATATATATATATATATATATATATATATATATATATATATATATATATATATATATATATATATATATAGATTATTTTTAAGACCAAAGCCAAAGTGTTTATATGCAGATTTTACAAGTGACAAATAGATAAATAAATAAATAAATAAAAAATCCAATTTAACTGAATTACAATTGTGAATACAACCTTTAGAATGCATATATATCTATTTATATATTTATACAACAATTCTTTCTGGTTCTTGAATCTGATTGGCGGATAGCCGCGCAATATTTTTTCAGTAATATCACACAAAGGCCTCTTCACCCTTCACCTTTGTGTATAATCCCGCCCATATACAGTCAGCAACAAGCATAGAGAGACACTCTATGGCAGATATTACTGCTGTTAGACAACATAATGTACTTTTGAGGCCTTTTTAGTCAAGAATATCGTTTTACAGATAGCAACTATGCAGTTCATTTATAAGAATAGTGCCTATTTTAAAATATTTACAATTTCTGAGAGAGCTCGTTGACGCCCATTAGCCGGCCATAGAGTAGACCAAAGACAGTTGACGTTTTCTATCCACAACATGGCGACAGAATCGCACAATAAGCCCTTACGCTTAGAAGATTATAACAGTCTGAATCTAATTACAGTAGATCAAATCATTATTAAACTGGTAAGCATACCTGCCAACACTCGTTTTTCCTGGGAGGATCATGTATTTCAGACCAATCTTTCGCAACCATCCCGTTTTTTATTTCTTCTGGACAACTCCTGTAATTCGCATATCAGGAATGTTGGTTGTGTTGGCAGAAAGAAAGGAGCAAAGGCCGCATGTGTTAGACGTTTTTCCTTATCGCAAAAACTTTAGCAGTCTGATGATGATTGCGTTGCTTTTTTGGGGGTTAATTATTGTGATATCCCGATTTAAACAGAGAAACACTGTAGACTGTAACACTGCCAACTCACGCCTCCCACCAGTGCTGATATACAGCCATATCACACTGCTACTTGTGTGATATTGCTCATATATATATAACTAAAACATTCAACTAGAATTTCTTCTTTGTTTTTATAGTAATACTTTGGAATTCTTACTGACGTCATACACCGAACTTCTAATCAACTCACGATCACCAGCAATCTAGCAGTTCTACAAATCTACAAATCTGCCACTGATATGAACTACAAATCCTATCATGCACCTCACACAAACACCAGTTCCTTTTCTCTCCCTTAATTGCACATACACAGCTGGAAGCTCATCACATTGACTATATGTACTGCTCGCATTCTCACTTACATTGCTGAGTCTTGTTTTCCTGTAACATTACTAAGCGTTATCCTGGTCTCCTTATGAGTCTTGGCCAGTGTCTTGTTATCCTGTTAGCTGCCTGCACCAAATTCTGCCTAGTGGTGCGTAAAGCGAGGCTTCATGAAACACAGTCGAAGCAAATGTGTCGAAGCTTCGAAATGTTTCGAAACCCCATTCTACAGTGACACCTAGTGGTCATTGTTTATGTATTGCTCTAGAACAGCTTTAGCAAAAAAACAGTTAAACAAATTAAGGTATTAAATCCTACATTGTAGAGATGAGATTTAAAGGGATTTAGTGGAATGGTGAAAGTTATTGACTAGCATGCAGAGACGATGGGTTCGTATTCAGGGCGATTAAGCTATAGACATTCGTTTTTAAATGCTGTTCTTTTAGCATATTTTGTTTTTAACATTGGTCTGACATCTGAATAACCACTAGTGAATAAATACGTCTTGTTTTGGTCATACAAACAGTAACATTATTAAGATACATTAAGTCATAATTTTAGAGTATTTGTACAAGTTAGGATTCAATCTCGGGCCATATGCAACACAGTAACTGTGTGCTAACGCCCGGCCCACAGGGCTACATGAGATTGAGTTTTTTTCTGACCCTGTCAGTCAAACGCAGATTTGCTAGGTCTGTGAACACTTCTGAAATGATCAATGCTTTGAATGACCTGACTTTAGTCATATGACTTGTGTTTCAAATCACCTTAGTCACGTGACGAAATGTCAGTTTTACGTCAGCCATCCCTACCTCTGCATGTGACAGTGGCTGTTTCTTAATATGCGTTCTTCAGCGGTCTTGCGTCCTTGTGTTTTCATGCAACGTCATCATCAGCTGCCTAAGTTCAGTTCCAATACTCAAGACCGCAAGTACGGAGGACGCGTGAAGCTTCCCGGATGTGTTCTTGATATCGAGGACGCACTGGTGCAGACTTGAGCAACGAACTCGCTCTGGAAGTCCCAGAAGTCATTGCGACTGGAGGTGGGAAGCGCAGAATTTTATTTAGATTTATTATTAAAGTTCAGAGATATCACTTATTTACCTCAGGAGTTTACCTAAATGAAACGGTAAAAGTAAACAAAACCATGAACATCTTAATAAAGTAATAAACACATTAAGGGTTGTTTGTTTGCTCTGTTTTATTTATATTGTGCAGAGTATATTTATAATGTTTTTATGCAAAGTATATATTTTGAAGAGGAAGAATGTTTAAATAATTTACCATTTAAAACACGTGAAGGTCATGTGACCATCAGGAAGATTGCAGCATCCCATTTCTCAAAGGACGCGTTCTCTGCCCTTGCGGTCTCCTGAGTTCGTTCTTCCGAGGACACCTGGCAAGACCGCTCTCCACAAGAATGCAAGTTCATTCTCTGCGTTCTTGGAATTGAGAAACAGCAAGTGACTATATACTTTTGGATTACTTTCATTTCCTCTTTGACCATTTCCTGCTGGACAAAGCTGTAAATAAATTGCATTTGCACCTTCAACTCTGTTGTACCCCAACTATATGTTACACCAATAGATGCACCTGACAGAGTTTTTATAGTATGAATTGATAACCTAAATTGTTAGCTTTTTATGTATTAAGTAACTACCAGCGTATCACCTGCCATTTATTAAGATATCAGCTGTTTATTAATAATTAGAAAGGTAACATGTACTGCATAATATTTTTCTACATCCCTAATCTAATACCTAAACCCAAATATCTACCCTAATAACTATTAACAAGTTAAGAATTAAAAATTTATTGATGCAAAGGACAACTGTCATGGCTTGTTAATAGTGAGAATTGTGCCTTAAAATAAAGCGTGACCAAAAAAAAAAGTACTGTAGGCTGCTTAGTTTCATTTGTCACAACTGTGAAAAAACTGTGATAAAAAAGCAACTCACCTTTATGTTGGAACATGTTCATTTCTTATTATTTTCTTTTTATGACACAGTTGGAGGCAAGGGGGGGGGCATAAATCTACCTTTTCTTGCAACGTCAACTCTTTTTTTTCCCACTGACCTACATAGAGACCCAAACCTGTGCTAGAGAAACACAGAGGAATCATGAGGCATTATGAAGGAACTAGGAAATTTGATGGCGAGGGTGAGGAGGGCACTTTTTTTTTTTTTAACAAAGCACTGCTTGGAAGGTTTTCTCAGGTCACTGATCAAACGGTTTTCTGAAAATGAATAGGAACTTCCTGTCACTTTCTGGATCAATGGAAACTGATTGATCCTCATGCTAATGCTAAGGGCGGCTTAGAGAGGACTTGAGAAGGCAGACTGAAAAAGAAGATGATGAATCAAAGCCGCCAAACAACTGACAGGTCTGCAGATGCGAAATAATATTGGGTTTATTTTTGCCTTGTTTATTGGGAAGCTGGTAATGAACTGACACTGGTCTTGAAATTCAAGTGGAAAATAATTGGTGGTTTACGTTACATTAAGAGTCTCATTAACTGTGTTTTGCTTTATTTCACACACATCGTTATGCCGTTAAGTGGCATCTTGCAATGACATTATTAGGCCTTAAACTGCATCTGCAGTTTCTAATAACTTTTTGTCCTCCCTAAATGAAAGAAAAACAAATAAATGGCAAAAAAAAAAAAAAAACAATGGGAATTTTTTATGTTTAATACAAGCCAGTTTTATTTCAATTTGGTAGCCTGAAAGGTTCTAGAATAGCTTCTTTGGCTAGAAAATATATATATAAAAAAATAAAAACTAAATGTTCCACATATGATTGAAAGTCATGATAAAAAATAAGTAATCTTCAAAATTGTGTAAATATCCTTCAATATTGTATACATTAAGATTAATCATCCTATTCTAATGTAATATTTTAAGAGCTGAAGTAGTTTGAACAATGATAGGTGGGAATCCAGCATGTGTGTGTGTGAAAAAGAAGCCTCAGTGTTCATACAGGTGCTGTAAAATCTTGAAAATGCTTGGATGTTTGTCTAGTGTTTTCTAGCATTTGTCTTGTGTTTGTAAGTTTTGAAAAGTGCATATATTTTGGATAAAGTGCTTGAAAAAAAAGTGTAATTCAAAAGTGTTTAATTGTTTAGCTTTTATAATCATTTATCTTAATAAATAATAATTAACTACTTAAATCGGTGTCACAGTGGCGCAGTTGGTAGCACAATCGCCTCACAGCAAGAAGGTCGCTGGTTCGAGCCCCAGCTAGGATTACTATGCTATACTATGCTATACTATACTATAACAAATAGCATCTGATATAATGTAAGGAAGTATGTATATATGCAGTAGGGAAAATAAGTATTGAACACGTCACCGTTTCACATATTTGCTGTTGACTTGAAATTTTCCCCAGATGTTGGTAACAATTAAAGAAATCCATACATGCAAAGAAAACAAAAACTAATTAGTTTACAAATTAAGTTATGCATAATATAATGAAATGACGGAGGGAAAAATAAATTGAACACATAAAGAAAGGTAAGTGTAGAAAGGCAGTGAAAGCCCAGACAGCAGCTGGAATCTTTCAGCAGTTCTTTAGAAACCCTCAGCCCTTCCTTATTGTAAAGGAATATTAGCTGCTTCAGTCGAACATCTACATTAGCAGGATGATGAAGATAAAACTGGACATTTCAGCAAGACAATGATCCAAAACACAGCCAAGCAAACTCTTAAATGCTTTCAGAGAAAGAAAATTAAGCTGTAGAATGGCCCAGCCAATCACCTGACCAGAATCCAATAGAGAATACGAACTAAAGATCAGATTTGAGATGAGACCAGCAGAACCAAAGATTTTTACACTCTGCTGAAGTCTGTGAAAAACTCTGAGCAGTGCATGTGACTTCATTTTCCATATGAGGCATCTTTAAGCTGAAAAATCTAAAAAGCCATCATCAAAAAAGCATTTTATACAAGGTATTAAATAGGTTTCAGTATTCTGTAGTTTCTCCTTGTGTCATTTCATTGTCATTACAGAGAGTTATTGTCATTAAAATGTTAAGATGATATGATACAAAGTATAGCTTTATAAATATACACACATTGTTTTAAAATTAAAATATTAAAAACTTTTGAGGATTTAAGAAGCTGATGATCAATAAATGGTGGGTGAGGCAGTGGCGCAGTAGGTAGTGCTGTCGCCTCACAGCAAGAAGGTCGCTGGTTCGAGGCTCGGTTGATGTTTCTGTGTGGAGTGTGCATGTTCTCCCTTTCCTACGTGAGTTTCCTACGGGTGCTCCGGTTTCCCCCACAGTCCAAAGACATGCGGTTCAGGTGAATTGGGTAAGCTAAATTGTCTGTAGTCTATGAGTGTGTGTGTGGATGTTTCCCAGAGATGGGTTGCAGCTGGAAGGGCATAAAAAGGTGCTGGATAGTTTGGCGGTTCATTCTGCTGTGGTGACCCCGGATTAATAAAGGGACTAAGCCAACAAGAAAATGAATGAATGAATGATCAATAAATGCATCTTGTGAAAAGGGTCCATGTTCTTCGTCTCTTTCTGAACTTTAAGTGTTTCCCTTGCTGTCTTTACTGTCATTTATTTTATCTAATCTAAGCTGAACCTGTGTTAAAGTATTAATTCCAGGGCATGGTAAGTGGCAGCTACAATACTCTGGGTCATTTTTAGGACATGATAAATTGTTGCTGGGATGTTACGGGTGGTTGCTAGGGTTGCCTTGAATGTTTCTAGATCATTGGTAAATGGCTTTTTGAGCATTGTTGATCAGGCATTTAGTGGGTTTCTGTTTTTTTTTTCCTAAGGTGCCTTGAGTAGTTTTTAGAGCAAGTATTTGCTATGTTCTGGCTGTTTTCTGGCACATATGTGGTTGCTAATGTGCTCTGGGCCATCTACAGAGCACGCTAAGTGGTTGCTAGGGTGCTATGGGTGGTTGCTAGGATGGTTAAATGGTTTCTAGGGCACGGTAAGTATAGCCTAGGTGCTGTTGGAGGTTTAAAAGATCATGGTTCTGTTCATCATTCAGTAGATATTAATCCTTGCATGACAGACAGACAGAAAATAAATGGCTGATGACATTAGAGAAATGCTTGTGGACAACAAAAAAACAAACAAAAAAAACAAATTAGAATTTAAAAAGTGCTAAAAACTATTTAGTGTAATTACAAATTAAGTGTTAAACAATAAAAAAATACATTTGCAGCCTGTGTAAACTACTTATTTAAAATGAGTTGAAACAACAATTCTTAAGGGTTTGGGGGGGGGGGGGGGTTAGGCACATATAACCTAATTGATTTGACTTAGAACAACATAAAGGATTTATGCAGAACCATGCACTTTTTAAAGTGTGATATGCATTTATTCTTCGATAACTGCACAAGCATGAAGTTGTAATAGAGGCAATAGCAGGTCGGGTCTCCCATGAGGTGTGCTATTTGTGTGGGCAGATTTGCTGCCTATGCAGAGTGTACCAAATCTGTCAACAATAGCATGAGGTTCCATATCAGTTAGGATGTTTACTTAGAAGTCCGCAAACTGTGAGAAAGCTCACTATGTTTTGGAACACACAGGACGATACACTGAAAAAATAATTAATTAAATTTTAAAGTAAGTGGTTGCAAACTATATATATATATATATATATATGGGCTGAATTTAAACAAACAAATGACTTCAATTGTTTAAATTCAGTCCATATAAATTGTTTGCAACCACTTAAAAATTTAGTAAATTCAACCCTCTGCGCCACATTGTCACCCAGTATTTACTATTGAATTTGATAAATTCAAATCAACTGACTCATTTATTCATTAACTGCATCATGGCTACTTTGACTACACCAGAATACAGAAAATTCCTAATAGGCAGCAACTTACTGTTAAAGTTTTCAAACAAATCAAAATGCAGTACATATTTCCAGGGCTGGGACATCCAAAGAGGCGACCTAGGCGGCCGCCTATAGAGGCAGAATAGTGAGGGCGGCCTCCGCGACAACCGCATCCACCCCCTTCACCTCCCCACGCCACACCCCCCAGCTCTTCACTTTGCAAACTGCTCACTTCTGTTTTTACTTTTGGGTTGAGGGTCGCATGAACGTTGTTCCAAGAGTGCCAGTTCAGCTCCGGCCTTGCATATTACAGTTCGAAGCGTCCCCAGGCAAGCCGAGAGACATAATCCCTCCAGCGTGTCCAAGGTCTTCCCCGAAGCCTCCTCCCGGTGGGAGATGCCTGGAACACCTCCCTAGGTAGGCGTCCGGAGGCAACCGAAACAGATGCCCGAGCCACCACAGCTGACTTCTTTCGATGTGGAGGAGCAGAGCCTCTACTCGACTTGCCACCCTGCAAAGGAAACTCATTTCGGCCGCTTGCATTCGAGATCTTGTCCAAAAGGTCATGACTCAAAGCTCATGACAATAGGTGAGAGTAGGAACGTAGATTGATCGATAAATTGAGAGCTTTGCCTTTCAGCTCAGCTCCTTCTTTACCACAACGGACCAGTACATCGACCACATTACTGCTGCCACTGCAGTGATCCGCCTGTCAATTTCACAATCCATCCTTCCCCCACTTGTGAGCAAACCCCCAAGATACTTGAACTCCTCTACCTGGGGTAAAGACTTTCCTCCAACCTGGAGATGGCAAACCACCTTTTTCCGGTGGAGCACCATGGCCTTGGACTTGGAGGTGCTGATTCTCATCCCAGCTGAGTCACACTCAGCAGCAAACCGCCCCAGGGCATGCTGAAGGTCCATGTTTGATGAAGCCAAGAGAAAAACATCTTCTGCGAATAACAAATATGAAAGAGTCAGGTCTAACAGTGTACGCTGTAAAAATGTTGGGTTTCACACAGTCGAATTGTGTTAAGGGAAACATGAAGGAATTAAGTTAGCTTATTAATTTTTACAAGTTTAAGTGGATTGAACATAAAACATTTAGGTTGTCTCCACAAAAACTTCATACATTGTGTTGTTTGTGTTATTGTAGTGTTTGTGTTGTAGTTTGAACAAACAGCAAGCATGATTTTTGAGTGTATATACAGTGAGTGTGTGTGTATGTTTGTACTGGTTTTGATGGTTTACAAGGCTTATACATTTGTTTAATGACATGGGTATGACCTAGGTATTACAACATTGAGGTGGTTTTTGATTCGCTGTAAACCTGCGTTATTCTAATTATGCTTAACAATAATATTAATGGTTTAAAGGTTTAGGATCATAATACACATTTTTTTAACAGTATAAAATACATTAAACCTATGGAAAGTCCTCGTTAATCACCAGTACCAACATGTCTGCGCAGTGTGTGCGTTTGTGTGTGTTCCGCCATTTATCTGACACAGGCGAATTGGCAGAAACATGTTCTCCTCTGGTCTCTCTCTCCTCATTAGCACTCTCCATCTTCAGCTGTGTTCTCTCTTTGCACTTTCCTTTTCTCATTTTCTCTTTCTCTCTCTCTTTCCTAGTCTCGGCCTGTAGGCATGGGTTGTGTCTCCTGCTCTGTGCCTGTAATAAATGAGGGGGCTGTCCTGGCCGCTGGCACTCAGAGGGGGGCTAAATTACCACCATTGATTGTCCGCCTTCGACAACCTGACAAAAGACTTGATCACTCATCTTGTTAAAAGAGGATTACCGTGATGTTTGCATCTTGTTACGCCCATAAAGATCTCCTATTCTCTCTTTTCTATAATTCTTGCTCTTTCACTCATTTAAGGCATTAAACGGTGTCGCTAAACCATAATTACGGCACTGTTTCGAGCAGCTCCTCTATAGACGGGACTGTCAGAAGTGCTTGCGGGCGATGAAGGATTGAACATCAGCATAGGGAGGATTCCTCTTTTCTGGAGGCTGTCACTGTGAATGTTTCTCAGACTAAATAAAGCTCTGACTGCATTGCTGTTTTGACACTGTGATGGCAGGAGGGAATGATTTCAGGTGCTTTTGGATGAGAACTATATCATAAGCGTCAGTCGTGGAGTGTCTGTGGGTTGGTCCCTTTCAGCACCACGTCTTTGAATCACATTTCATAATGTGTGAAGAGTAAAAGCTGTGACTGATGCGCTGAGAAAAAAATATATCACACATTCACTTGATCTAATCTGCACTTGAGTCATATAGAGTTTGAGTATGTTTTTTTTTTGTTGTTGTTTTTTGTTTGATGTTATGCACATATTTAATCATTTAACTTTAAAAAAATAATAATAATGAGTCATTGCTCTCACACATATATATATATATATATATATATATATATATATATATATATATATATATATATATATCGCTGGATCGAGCCTTGGCTAGGTCAGTTGTCATTTCTGTGTGGAGTTTGTGGATATGGGCTGCAGCAGCAGAAGACCACACCGGGTGCCACTCCTGTCAGCCAAGAACAGGACACTGAGGCTCCAGTTCACATGGGCTCAACAAAATTGGACAATAGAAGATTAGAAAAACGTTGTCTGGTCTGATGAGTCTCAATTTCTGCTGGGACATTCAAATAGTAGGGTCAGAATTTGGCGTCAACAACATGAAAGCATGAAAACATCCAGCCTTGTATCAACAGTTCAGGCTGGTGGTGGTGTAATGGTGTCGGGGATATTTTCTTGTCACATTTTGGGCTCATTAGTACCAATTGAGCATCGTGTCAACACTACCGCCTACCTGAGTATTGTTGCTGACCGTGTCCATCCCTTTATGACCACAGTTGACCCTTCTTCTAATGGCTACTTCCAGTAGGATAACGTGTCATGTCATAAATCATCTCAGACTGGTATATAAAAATAATATTAATGAAATAATTAATAAAATAATAAAAATATATAAAATTTTCCATTAAAATTTAAAGAGTTACACTAATAAAATCTTAAAGCAAGGTACATAGGCAACTTTCTTTTCTTTTTTTAACTTAAAACAAAAAAGCAGAAAAAACGCCAGTGCGTGGGTAATAAAAAATAAAGTACAATTCAAAGTTAAGGAGGTTTTCTCACACCTATTGCAGATTTAACTGAAAACTTTTCAGAAAATACTTCTGTTTATAAATGATGTGTTTTGTTTCAGTGATTTTAGCCTTAAATAATTCAGAATAATATAGAAGTATATATATATATATATATATATATATATATATATATATATATATATATATATATATATATATATATATATATATACACACACACACACACACACACACACATATACATACAACAGTTCTGTCTGGTTCTCGAATCTGATTGGCTGATAGTCGTGCGATATTCTGCAATAACAGAACTCATACAGCCTCTTCATTCTTCTGTTTTACTCCGGCCACACAAGTGGCAAGCTTATGTGGCAAATTACAGTTTGACAAATATTGCAGCTGTTGGAAAGCATAATGTACTTTTGAGGCTTTTTTTAAGGCAAGAATGTAGTTGTTTTGTAGCAGAGCAAGGACGGTTGACGTTGTTCATCCCCAAGATGACGTCAGAGACTGCACAATAAGCCTTTAGAAAAGAAAAATTCAGCGAAAACTACAAACTACAGCTGGTCAAATCATTCTAAATCTGGTAAGTGACATTCTAAGTCGATCTCTCTCTTTTGTATGTTGTAATGCTGTTTTTTATCATTGTAATTGCAATGACTTGAGTTCACTTTTTATAAACAAGATTAGGCCATCGAACTGTTGTATAAATGCAATATCACACTTGTAACAGTGCGATACAGCTGTATATCGTCACTGGTGGGACACTAAGGCACAGCTAGATAGATAGACAGACAGACAGCTAGCGATGGATGGATGGATGGATTATTCTTATTATTTTACACTAAAACTTTATTAGGCAGACTAAAATGCAACTAAAATTGCACCTATAGCACTGTCCTACTTTAACGTATGTCTAGCTCATATTTTGCTCTCAAATGGCATCACTCCTCCCTCATAACGTTACTTAACCCACAAACACGTAAACAAAAGCAATGCAGAACAGTCTCTCCTAAATCCCCTTCCATTGTGGCCGCATCAGCGTCATCTAATAACAAATTAAATGCAGGTTAATCTGGATTCCTAGTAAATACATGCTAGCATCATACACGCCAAAACTGAGGCTATCTGGAGCACCTCTCCAACTCTAATCCTTGGACATCCAGTTAGCTTTCAGCGTGTGTTGTAACAAATACCGGCCTCTCTGAACGGCCATGAAAGAGGCTCAAAATGGAAAGGATTAATACATAACAGGCATTATGGAGGGCAGACGCCTCATATTGTAGTGCGGTAATGCTATCTGTGTCTCTATTGAGGTTAGACAGGCCTCACATCATCAGCTCATTTCGTTTTTAGCTGATTCAGGATACGCCGTCATTCAGATCGTGCTGTTGTTATTTATATTGTATTGTCATATGTTTAGTCATTGTCAATCGCGTATAATTGGCGCTTTTTGCTGCAGTGAAACTCAGCAGTATGTCACATGTTGGATGAGTAACACTTGCATAATTGCTTTCCAGTGCTAGAAAAAAATTAAGATGTCACAAATACTAAAATACTATTTTTTTAAATACACCATTAAGCATTGAATTACAAAGTTTTTGGGGTCAGTTAAATAAAGTTAAGCTTTTTTAAATATATTTTATTAATGCAGAGGAGTTTTTTCCTCAATTTGCTGTCACATTTGGTCAGTTTACTATTTAGTTTAAGAAAAAAACCTAATTGTACCGTACACACACTACCTGACAAAAGTCTTGTCTTCGATCCCAGTTCAGACTGCATGATTTTCAAAGTATCGTGTCACAGATGTTTTCACATTGCATGACTATCTGGGCTAGCGTTTTGTTGCTGCTTTGTTTACACTGCAAGATGTATTGGCGACAGGGACTTTCACATTGAACGACTTTACAATAGAAAGAATCGCCGACAACTTGGTTCAAACTACGTCTCACAGCCAAAAACACGTCGTATATCTTTTGTTACATTATGAGAAAGAAGCCTTTAATGGGGTAGAACATGTACATATTTGCTCACCTGGGTTTAAAGGGAATTAGCCATTTCTCCTCAACTTAAGTTGATAATAAATAAATTTCTTTCTGAATCCTGTCAAACCTCCACTAGTTTTTTCTCCATTTCGTGGGTCCAAATAAACCGAAAATGAGCGCTCTTAACTTCTCCCCCAGCCTCTCACTGGCCTGCAGGTATATGCACACACACATGTGGATGCCGCTCTCTCATTGGTTGTAGGTAATCGCCGATGTTATTTTCAGTCAAAGCGTATTTTACACTGCATGATTTGAATCGCCGACAGCTCCAGATATTTAGCACGGCAAATATCTCACAGGCATCGGCAACTCATCGGCGATTCTCTCAGATCACGTCTTTGATAGTTCATACTGTGTGATTGTCACTCACGTACACGAGCACCGATTTGCCTGTGATTTCAGGCATTTGTCGGCGATTTCTCAAAACCAGTCGGCAAGCCAAAATCAGGGATAAAATCATGCAGTCTGAACTCGGCATAAGAGGAACAAATAATAACTGGACTAAGTTATAATAATAATAATATAGCAATATAGTTGATCATTTGGAAAAGTGACAGAAGGTCGATTTTTCTGATGAATCATCTGTTGAACTTTATCCCAATCATCACAAATACTGCAGAAGACAGATTGGAACCCACATGGACCCACAATTCTCATAAAAATCAGTCAAGTTTGGTGAAGGAAAAATCATGGTTTGGGGTTTACATTTAGTATGGGGGCATACGAGAGATCTTCAGAGTGGATGGCAACATCAACAGCCTGAGATATCAAGGCATTTGTGCTGCCCATTACATTACAAACCAAAGGAGAGGGCAAATTCTTTAGCAGGATAGCGCTCCTTCTCATACTTCAACCTACACACATGTAAATAAAACAGTAGACATCTGTAACAAGAATTATTTAAGTGCATTATGCAAAAACAATATACTTGCAGATGTTTTCCCTCTTCCACACCTGTTTGCGTACCATGTGCTTCTGAACACTATACTAGACTAAGAATGGCAGAACTAACACTGCATTAGAAGGTTTCCCCTTGTGATAACAGTGTAATTACAGGGTAAATCCTCAAGAACTGTCCACTCAATATAAAGTGTAAAATGGTCACAAATTACTGTTTAATATATATAAAACCTAAGCCTTTGTGCAACTGTTTAACAACAGCAAACTTCTGCCCAAAAAGTATAAGTGTATATAGAAATATACAAATGCCTTATTTTTATATGTTGTTTTAAAGTAAATTGTAGAATCAGATCAGTAATTTACATTAAAGGGGTAGTTTATTAAAGATTGTGTTATTAAAATCCTTTTACACATTTGAACTTACACATACTATTCAGTAGGTTGTTACATGTGTGTAGTTACACCAGTATTAAACAAGCAAATACTGTGTATCAGTGTGTACATACACTGTAGTTACATACTACTTGCACATCTAGTTACCATGTAAATTCACAGGCATAAGCAATACTTAATATAAAGTGGGACCATAGATTATATATTAAATCATACTTTTCAAAATATTAATTTGAATTATTTTATCATGCCTAATTCAATCAAGCCAATTTTGAAATTATCATATTTAATACAGCTATTTAATTTACTATATCCGAAAGACAGTGTGTAACATTTAAAAGGTATAAACTGTTAAGTATTCTGTTTGTCATTTATTAAGAACAACTGCAGCACATAATTAATCTTTCAACAACTTTTAAATGAAACCAAACTTATATTAAATGTCATGTTCATTCATTATTTAGGATTTCAAAGTGCATTAAAATTGTTAATCCTCTCTGATTGTTTCATTTTTTACACATTGAAGCTTAAAATATGCATTTTCATGCTAAATGAATAATATACTGGCTAGTAAAAAAATAATTACTTTGGATCAATACTTGTGTGTTAAGATTGACCCTCCTGATTCCAGTGGTGGGAGTAACGAATTACAACTACTCACGTTACTGTAATTAAGTACATTTTTGGGGTAATTGTACTTTCATGAGTAGAATTTTAAGCCTGTAATTTTACTTGTACTTGAGTACAAATTAAGCTGCGTAATCTACTTCGTTACTTTTAAAATCACAATTCGTTACAGAGTACTGTAAATAAATTAATATTTCAGCCACGCACTGACCAGCATTTCGGTAGCCAATAAAAAAAGCTGATCTTAACGGACCAATGAAAAGCCTGGTACATTATTTGAACCGAAAAACAAGTTCAGGCTACTGCAGATTTACGTGACCGTCATCATACAGTCACAAAGTTATCAATTGATATATGGAGATTTAAGACAGAAGAAATGAGGAAGAAATAGCAGAGGATGAATGCCCATTGCCACACCTGGAGGAGCTGTTCACCTACAGGTACATAGGGAAAAAAGGGGACAGCTGTGCTGATGTGAATAGCTATGGTATCATCTAAAATGCTAATTAAATGTATGCCCAAAACTAGAATATCGCATAAAAGACTGCAAATAAAGCAGCGTTTCCGTCCAACAAGTCAAAGAGAACAAAATTGGCACCTGATTGACTGGCGACAAATATCAAGAGTAAAAACAGAATTTGCATCAGTAGGAGCAGCTGCATGAATAAATTATCTTCATTTAATAAGTGACTTGCGCATCAGAAGGTAATCCTGCACGCAGTGAACGCGCGCTGGAAGGCGCGAGACACGGAGCAGGCACTCTTGACAACTCTGGAGGTCATTATTAATATAATATAATACTGAAATGGTTGAGGCGGTTTAGAATGACCAAAACAACAATTTAGATATTTTACAATGTGCTTAGCCTGCTGGTTTGTCCATTCACACACATTTTCAAAATATATGCGCATTATAGCGTTTCCATCAACCCTTTTTATGTGCATATCCAAAAAGCGCAAAAAAAAGTGGATGAAACCTGCCCTCTGCTGTACCATCCGGCTTACACAGGGTTTCCGTGGGGTCTTAAAATGTCTAAAATATAAACATCTAAATTTTAGGCCTTAAAAAGTCTCAAATTCGCTGTTCTAGGTCTGAAATATGTTTGCACAGGTCTTATTTTTCCGATGTACATGTAACGCTACTCCTAATGCTCATTTAATTTTTTTTGTTGTTGCTTGGTTTCGTGGTGGTGTAGTTCTTTATTTCACTATTCCTATTGTAATTTGCAGTATTAAAACTACAAATAAGAAAAGACCAGCATGCAATTGCTCAGTGCGCGCGGCGAATGTGACGTCATCGCCGTGTTTGCGGAGGTTCACTTTGGACGCGCGCGACATGATTTCGGGTGAACAGTTCGCGCCGCGCTTGATTTGAGTTGAATTTGAATCACTTTGAAGAGATTTTGTCTGTAACAGTACGACTGTACAGACATCTTAACTATCCGACCATGCGTGATCAGCATAGAGATGACCAGATGACAAATAATTCTTGGCTAGAAATTGCAACAGCCATGGAAAGGAAGTGTTTTGTTAAAGTTTGGAAAAACCTGGGGGATTAGTTTGTTACAACAAAAAAGAGGCCATGGCAAAAGTGGAGACCCAGGTGGTTTTAAGATTACAGAATATGTTTTTCCACCATTTATTGGTTTTAAACTGATGTATAATTTTGAAGTTAAAGCAATATAACAAAAATTAAGTAACAAATTAAGTATTTGATAACTGGAAAAGAATATATGAACCCATCGGCTTACAGTATACTGATGCCCAATTTCTAGGCTTTATTGGTGATAATGGACAGGATTGTTGGACCATTATTGCCTTTTCAGCTCATTAGTAGAGGACAGAAACTAGCCAGACAATAATGTGTCAATTGTTGAGTGGGCAAAAAAATAATAATTTTTTTTTTGCTATTATTCTTGCCAGAATAAAAAAAAATAATTGTAGAGTTACCCATGTTCTGTTGTCATTGATATTTAACTTTAATCGGTAGAACTGTCCGAGATATA
>NC_141025.1:12380000-12445000 GCF_052040795.2 Danio rerio
TCAGCCGAGCCTTCTGTCTGTTGCTGTGAAGCTTGTGTCAGACACCTCCGCCCCGCCCTCCCACTACTGACTGAGCACGTCTGTCTCTCTCTCTCTCTCTCTCACTCACTCACGCGGGCATGCACTGTGGTCTCATGAGGAAACGCTGCTTTTTGATATAATGCTTTTCTTGCTCCCGAATACAAATAATTTTTCAAGTATTTGTTCGAATCAAGTATTCGTAAAAACACGCTATTCGTGGCTTTCCGAATACCGTATTCGGGTTCGGCTCCACCCTTAATATATATATATATATATATATATATATATATATATATATATATATATATATATATATATATATATATATATACATATATATGTATTTATATATGTATATCTCATCTAATAATAAATAAAAAATACAATTATGACTGGTTTTATGACAGGGCTACAATTATGGATATATTTGGTAAAGTTCAACAGCAAATAAAGCAAATGATCAGTAAATGCAGCCTTTCTCTGAGAATCCCTACTGCACATTTACAGGAAAACAAGGGCACTCTTCCTATTCCAACACTCAAAATATTTTCCGCGTGCCCTTTTTGTGCGTCCTCCAGCTATTGTATCTCTCAAACATGGAAAAATGTTCTGCAAACAAATCAAACGACAAAAGGGAGATGTGGAAAAAAATGAAGCTATTCTGCTTTCGCATCAAATGAAAGATCCACACAGAAGATATGCCATTGTCCCCCAGTTTCCTCCCATTTACAATCCTGCAAAACGGACCACGTGTGGAGAGAGAGAGACTTGACGGAGGGAACAGAAAGAGAGAGCAGACTTTGGCTGGTGGAAAGTGTGTTAGCTCTCCCGATACGTTCAAATGAATCACTCCTCCGTTTGTA
This sequence comes from Danio rerio, assembly GCF_052040795.2. Taxonomy (NCBI): domain Eukaryota; kingdom Metazoa; phylum Chordata; class Actinopteri; order Cypriniformes; family Danionidae; genus Danio; species Danio rerio. The sequence goes on from NC_141025.1 coordinate 12,380,885, forward strand.
TGTCTATTTCTAAACCAGTCTACCTGCCAAACAGCCATTTGATCCTTCCTTACTCGTGCTCTGACTGGAAACAGATTTATACCGAATTTACCCAAACCTACGGTGACGACTGCATTTATACCGAAATAATACGAGTATAAATAAATGTGCTGTATTCTAGCCAGAACATTCATCACTGTGGTTTAATAGCATGAAGTAGGATGTTAGCAGCACACAAGTATTACTTAATATGCACATCACATTACCTTTGAGAAGTAATACATACAAACAGTCATAGATTGACCACTTGTAAGTCCATTATGTGCAACTTAAATGGATCTTAACACTTGCTTTCACAGTTTAAGAGTGACAAATGGAATGAAATATACTGCAAAGCCATTGGGTCTCAGCCCAGTGTAGGTATCCTTTTCATGTCTTGTGTCACATTATTTAAAAGGCCATGAAACCCCCCTGTCCCAACAGGGTGTTTTCACACCTGTAATTTGAAAGAAGTCAGGAAAGTGTGTGAGTCCAGCTTTGTTTAAGAGGGAGTGTCGAGTGGTGTAAGAAGGAAGGGTTTGCATGAAAAGGGGAGTTTCAGTACATGCACGCGCTGATTTTCACAGACATAGGCCTAGTTTACACTAATGCGTTATAGTTTGAAAACGCATAAGTTTTGCTACTGTTACCCCATCCGTCCACACTACGCCGGAGTTTTCGAGCGCCGAAAACGGAGTGTTTTGGAAACGCTGAAGAGGCCGTTTTCATTCTAAAACGCTGCTGCTCCGTCTCAGTGTGGATAGGGGGAAAACGGAGACATCTGAAAACAGAGGCGGGGCTGCCGGCATTCGTCTATGTGATTGGGGCTTTTCCTCAATATTAAGTAGCCTAACGTTACACACAGTCCTGCATCCTCGTCTTGTAAGTTCAGACTTTGCAAGTTTGATCAAGGCTGCAGTCTCCCCCTCCTCAGTTTGATATGGAAAACAGACTACAGAGGACACGGGTAAATCTTCAAAGGGGAACAGTGTACTTTATAACTTCATTCACATCACCCTGGCTACGTTGTTTCACTTTCTTAACAATAAAATAAAAACATGATTTAAGGAACTGCCTATTTTCATTTTGATACTAGCAACTTAACAGACAGCAGACATGTTGAGGCGTTGTGCTGCATTTATGAGCGTCGTCTTCACTGTGTGGATAGTTATAACAAAACGGATCCTATAACAACTGCCTCCTTTCAATTTCAGTGACAATACGAAACATACCCTCTCTATTGCTGAATATTAGTTTTAATAATCGATAATGGTCATTTTAAAAGTATAAAATACAATAAGTTTGTACATTATAGGAAATGAAGGCAAGCGATCAGTCAATATAGGCTACAGAATGTTAACATTAATCATTAACCTATCTTTGCGCTTAGCCAAAAAACGTTACCTGAGAATAAGTAATAGATTCCAATGACCAAAGTCGGGGAATATGTCATTAGATATAACCCCCTTTCACACATACAGACCTTTCCGGAAAATTGCCGGCAATTTTCCGGAACGGTTGTATGTGTGAACAGGTCCTTTTTGAAAATACCGGTAAATTCGTTCTGGCTATTTTCCGGAAAGAGAAGTTGTAACATTACCGGTAATTTGCCGGAATGCTGCGCTGTGTGAACGCAGAAGGAAGATTCCCGTAATAAGCGCGTGCACGTCTAGAACGTGCTGACGTAAGACGTCTGCTTTAGCCAATCACAACAGTCAGACGCATTTACGTCCGCGCGGTTTGTGAGGATAAAAGCCTTTGAATATTTTTCCAGACACATTTAGCTTCTAGAAGTTAGTCAGATTACGTTTGTATGTTCTTCTTAATGCCAACTGTGTAAATAATCATCGATGAGATGCTTATGATAAGCCGTTGTTTGTTTACCTTTAAGCTTTGCGTGCGCATATGAGCGCCTGCACACGCACATATTATGAACATCTCGACATGCGAAAGTGATCCTGCGAAAGTTGTTCACAATATTGATCATCCACAGAGTTTGTAATTTAGTCAAATGTTTACAAATACAAGCGCAGCCGTTTAAAGCTCATTTGTGGTGAATGATGTCAGAATTTACCGGTATTTTGGAATGGATGTGTGAATGCTCTTTTCCGGAAAATTGCCGTAACGTCCTCGCCTGTGTGAACAGCGCTTTTTTGAATATACCGGTAAAGTCGTTCCGGAAATTTTCCGGATATTTACCGGTATCACTGTGTGAAAGGGGCTATAGACAACAAGATGAATGAAATATGCCGTTTAATAAATATAGTGAGATTAGATACAGCAAGAGATGCTTGATGAGCAGAGCTCTCATCTGGGTAGATAGGCTGCAGCGTTTGCCCAAGAGTGTGTGTGTGGTCACGTGATGTGCAATTTCAGCGTTTTGGTGTGGATGGACACGCTGGGTGAAACACTAGTGTGGACGCGGATCATTTTCATTCTAAAACTCCGTTTTAAAACTAAAACACACTAGTGTAAACGAGGCAATAGAGGAGATAGACAGTAACTATGTGTACATGGACATTAGTAATCAAAGTATTTGTCGTAATCTGAATAAGAAAATAATATGATTAAGGTGTTTACAGGAGTTGCTTTTGAATGTTCCTTTCATGAACCTGTTTTACATGTTATAGCATATATTACATTTATTTAACATCAATGCGTCACCACGCTAGCCACTTTGAGTTTCATGTAATTTTGGGTGTTTCATTTTTAATTTGTCGACTTTAACTGCAGTTTGGCACTTTCACTTTTATTCAGAAACATTTCAGGCATGCCCCTCATGACAAACAAGATATTGGACGCAAGGAACTGCTGGAAGTTTTAATGGACATTTTGATACCGCACACTTGTGCAGAGAATAGCGCAAAACAGCTATGTGAGTGTAGACTATCGTGTCCCAAAATGTGTCGAAAATCCTGCACAACTGTAAAAGTTTGATTTTGCAAAACAGCATTTACAGTGGATCTTTCAGTCCATAATATTGTAGTGATGTTAACGTACTGTAAACTTAATAACTAAATCATTTTGACTATGGTATGTCTTTAAAAAAAAAAAAATTCCTTATAAACCTATTTTTGTTTCGTGTTAGCAGATAACTGTAATCCACACACGTCCACATGCAGCAGTGCTCTCATAGTGGGAAAATGGAAACAAAACCTTTGTTGCAGCATTTATTGACCCATGTCTCCAAACAATTCTTCCTCTTTCACTTGATTTTAATTACGGTTGGCAACACAACATGGCGTCTCTGTACACTGTAACAGGTAAAAACAAAAACAAAAAATTTGAAAGCTAAATCATGTATAATAATAAAGTTGCACCTCATTCACAATAGAGCGTGCTGATTGTTTTGAACCAACTCTCTCATGTATTAATGCTGAAAACTCAAAAACATCATAAAAATGACAAACTAAAGCCTCTGAGCGACTAAACACTATGAGCGACTCGAAGCGGCAAAGTGAAAAGCGACCATTCATTTCAATAGAGAGCGAGCGACTTTCGGTGACCTGGTCTACGTGAGTGACAAGGTTGGTGTGTGTCGACCGATGCAACGAAGTCAGGAATATATCAACTTTGTGCAAATAAAAAGACTTTCTTGAGCAACAGCCAATAGGAGCGCTAGTAGAGCTCATGTGATCGCCCACTGAAAACGTATTGGCCAAAGATGTTACGCCATTTAATGGACCCTCTAATTTATGTGGCTTCAGTCATTGTTGGGGTACTCTTTTAAATCTGGAAGCATTACAACTGATATTGAAATTTAAATTATTAATGTTCAATAAGCAAAATAACTATGGACATTGCTTTTTTGGTGGGCGGGTCAATCTTTTTAAAACACTATCGGTTGTGCTGGTCAATCTGTGCATTTGAAAACACTATCAGGTGCGTTTAGGAAAGGGGTTGGGTGGGGCGATCAATCAGTTGACAGCGGCCTCCGGAGCATTTACACGAGAGGAGCAGGTGCGAAGGGCACTCTAAAAACTTCAAAAAGCATACACAGCAGCCTCTGGTGCATTTGCAAAAACAAAAAATGCAAAATAAAAAATATATATATACCCCCTGGCATGTATTTTGCCCTCTCCAGAAATGTATAATGGGTTACGTATTTAGAATGAGCCTGGGTTGGATCTCTAAAATGCTTTATCTGCAGTCAGACTTCAGGCTTAAAATAACATCTTTCCGTTTAGCTCTTTATTTTGTGCTTGGCGATGGAATAAGTAGGATGATGTCAAATTAGTAGACCTTTTATCTTTTTTAAAAGGAAATAAATCCTTTTAGGCTAATGCAAAAGCTCATCTTCCAGGAGTTTATTTTCTGAGAAGTGCATTATTTTTTATTTTATTTACTTACCTGAAAGTGAATATAACTGGAAATGAGAAATATTCTGCTGATGGAAATGATAATTTGATTCAAATTACATATAATCAACTTGTATTTCTTGAAATATCTCTACATGCACAGTACAAAATACACCAGTAGAGCTCATGTGATCAGCCACTGAGAACTTATTGGCAAAAATGTTATGGTAGGGCTCAACCTGTGCAGGAAACATGCCAATTTGAGTCTTGGATAGATAGTGCCCTTCCAAAATAATGTGAAGTGCCCCAGCGACACCCCCCAAACCCCTTTGGTCATTGTTGGAATACTCGTTTTAAATTTGGAAGTCTCAACTTAAATCAAAATATATATTGTTGTCGTTCAATATGGAAAATAATTAATGAGATTGCATTTCTGACACATCACCCAGCCCTACTTGATAATAATAATACTTTCATAAATAATACAAGACAGATATACAAGCACACTAAGCAATCATATATTGTATACCTTACCACTTTAGTTACATTTAGTGCCAGGTTTTGCAATCAGTTTGACTTATCAAAACATAAATGGACAATAAAAAAAATAAAATTACCCAGATGGATCTGACACAAAAGCGTAGAAAAAAAAAAGACCTGAAATTTAATTTGTAATGTAAGCCTAATATCATTCAGCTAAGATGATTATTTAATGCAGTGCAAGATCATACAATAAAACTAGAACAAATGTTTTAAAGGGGTGGTCCAGAATGTATTTTTAAGGCTTTGTTGTGTTTATAAGATACAAAAGCAATGTGTGCTCATGCTTCACATTACTTTGATTATATATAGCTACTTAGCTAACATTAAAACAACTGTCATAATTTATAGTTCCTCTGAAAGGCCAACCCTCAAGAGGCTCTGATTGGTCAGCTAACATAATGTGCTGTGATTTTTGAAGTGGCTCCACGTCACGCCCTTACAAGCATGCGCTTTTGCGCTGTGTAAACAGTCCAGTCAGAGCAGCTGTTAGGAGCGTTAGCTGATTGAATTAGGCAAAAAATGAAGAGCACACAGCTGAACCTCACACCTGCTCTTTAAAATAAAATCTGACAAGTGTCTTTCACATATATTCGGAATAAACATGTGTAAGTAATATAAAACGTTCCTATATCTTTTGCAAATCTGTTATTTGAGCTGTAGAATGCACGGAAAGCCACTGCATAGAGAGACACTGCAGCGCTGCTGAAGATTGTGGCTCTTTACAAGGGTTTGATGGACAGTTATGAATTTGTAGCTAAATTGTTAACGATGCCAAACAGTATTTCCTGTTGTTTACATCCTCGTTTAAGTCCTCGCTACAACATACCGTTAACGCTAACGCCCCATTCACACTCGCTTTGAATATTACCATTCCCATTCACTTTGAATAGGTGATGTCAGGTGTTGCCAAACTGCATTTTGGATCCGTCTGCGCCGCTTCAGAGGCGTTGCTCGCTGCAGAAGTTGGGACTAGCTCAACTTTTCAAGCGCCAACGAAAGCGTCAGAAAATCAGATTGCTGTATGCAAATACACCACCTAGACAGTGGTATATTACTGACTAAATTTCATTGGCTGTGCATGTAATAGACCAATTTTAACAAATAAATACAAAGTATGTGGCTTACAATCCACAGCTTCTGCTATTATGGTTGGAGCTGCTCCTTTTTTCGAGGAGTTTTTAAGCCGAATCCAGCACTGAACTAAGAGAGATTCTGGAAGCCCTTCTTTGTCAAATGCTAGCTATATCTATTTTATAATTCTCTGGAAGATAATTAAAAGTAAACTGTAAGCACTTCTCTCTTTGTGTCGTGTCCTTTGGAAGACCAAATACAGAAACAGAAGAAGCTCTGAGGAAAAAGCATTGATTGGATGTTTTTAGCTTTTTCTGCTATAACATTACAGCGCCTCTGGCCACGGCCCTTCGCTGCACAGGGTGTGTGCGCGTGGGTATGCGGTAACCAGAAGCTCTTGTGATCTCACTAGCCCAGATGTATTTTTGTTGTAGTCCCCAAACTTTGTTCACTGTGGGCTTTGCTAAGCTAACTCTGTAAAAGCCAATGTCTTCCTTTGCATTGGACTTTGAGCGTATTACATTCAGAGTTGTTGTTTGTTCGCACAGCTACATTAAACATCAACTAAAGTTTAAAATATCATATCGTAGTGGACCACCCCTTTAAGAAAATGTCATGTAATTATTTAATTATGTTTTCTTCAACTAAATGGAGTTATTGAACAATTTGATTGAGGTTCTGGTTAGACAAAATAGCTGAACTCATTCTAGTCATTGCATTTGAATATCTTTATTATCTACCCATAGCCACATTTGTAATGCTAACATGGTTTTCATGGTATTCAAATAATCAGTACTAATATTAATGAAAACATAAGTAGCTTTCATTAGTGAGAATGATGTTAGTTACCTTTATGAGCAATTTTTTTATTAGCAGAAACCAATCTTCTGTACTATTATGGCAGTAGATTAGTGGAAAATTGGCTGAATTTCCCCAGTACTGAAAGCATCTGTCAGATTATTCAGTTGGTTACGCTGCTGTCAGCCGCATCAGACAGATCTGCATCCATCAGATAACGTCAGACTCAACAGTGCAACACATTCTGTCTGAGATACATCAACCAGATTCAGCCCGCAAAACTTCAGTTGACACACATTCAAAACACCAGCAGTCAAAGTGCAGAAAACTACATACAAGTGATGTATTTTAGTTTTCAGGGTTCTTAATAACAGGATTTGCTTAAACTAAAATCTTTAATAACAGTATAGGAGACCTTACTGTCACTTTTGATTGATTTAACCTCTCCTTGATTAATAAAAGTAGTTTTGAAGGTGATATAATTATATTTATTGTTTATATAAAAATATGAAATATGTCAAATTAAATATTTATTAAATATATTGTTTAAAATGGTGGCACTGTGGTTAGTACTGGGGCCTCAAAGCAAGAGACCACCAGTTCGAGTGCCGGCTGGGTCAGTTGGCATTTCTGTGTGGAGTTTGCATGTTCTCCCACTGTTGGCGTGGGTTTTCTCCGGGTGCTCTATTTGCCCCCACAGTCAAAACACACGCGCGATAAGTAAACTGAATAAACTAAATTGGCCATAATGTATGAGTGTGTATAGATGTTTCCCATTACTGGGTTGTGGCTGGAGGGGCACCTATTGCGTAAAACATATGCTAGAATAGTTTGTGGTTCATTTTACTATGGCGACCTCTAAAATAGAGACTAAGCTATAGGAAAATGAACAAATGAATACTAAATATATAAAATATATAGTCCCTCATGCTAATCAAGGATGTATATTTTTTAATTAAACAGCCAAGTAATATAGTGAAATATTACAACTTATATGAAGAGATTTTATATGGAAACTGTGATATATATTTTATTCATTAAACATTCAAAGAAAACACATTTTATAAGAGACAATTAGATTTTTATTTTGAGATCTATTTTTAATTGGTTAACCTCTGCACACCAGAGTAATACAGTTCAGTTTGTCAGTAGGGTGTGTGAAGGTTAAAACTAAATAGTTAAAAAAAAACGTGTACGGGTGTGTATATGTATAAGCTAAGGTCATATTTATTTTTTCTTTTTCCAATTACTTCCTAAATGATGTTTTACAGAGCAAAGATTTTTTTAACAGTATTTCCGAATATATATATATAACAAATATATATTTGTAATTATTGCAAAAATTATTGCATTATTGCAAATGTTTGGTCTTTAAAGGAACTGTTATAAATCAGTTGTAAAGTAATTTAAATGTGGTTAACAAAAGACAACAATACATAAACACGAGATATATGTGGAATATAAATATTACATTAATCAGAACAATTTTTCATCTGTTTCTTCAGTTTATTCTTACAGGTTGATCACTCAGTCTTATGGGGCGTAAAACATCTGCTTTGACTCCTCGGATGTCCACATCTGCGCTGACTCCACAGACGTTTACATCTGCACTGTCTTAAATCAACGAATCAATATCTACAATCTACAATGATTCCACTGGCGTCCACATCTGCATTATCTCCTTAGACATCAACACTTGGACTGACTGACCACAGACATTTATTATTCACTAAACTTATCAATCACCACCTGTGCTGTGTGTTGAATTTTTTTCTGGAATTGTGTAGGATTTGGACAATAGTAGATTTGGACTTTTTATAAATGATTATAAATATGATTTTTTTATACATTTATTGTTTCCCTTTCTGGAATAAAGGAATATAAACAGCTCTTTAGTAATCATTTAATGAGTCATACAGTTTTATGTCTGTTTATTTTGCAATAAAGAAATATAAATGTTTTTTATTTTATTAATTCAGCTAAAGTATTTCCCAGCTGTAGCTTTCAATAACAAAAATTCTGTTACATAAATGGTATAATACACTTTACTACAGTAAAGCACTACAGCATGTCTGTATAAATTATATTTTTATGTGGAAGGAATGTGTAGGAGATACATTTATTTAGTAGTGCTTTTGCCAACATATATATATATATATATATATATATATATATATATATATATATATATATATATATATATATATATATATATATATTTGCATAAGCGTGTTAAGTAATAATACAGTAGTTGTAGGGATGTTCAAAAATGCCTGTCAGCTATAATTTAATATGAAATCGTGGCAGCGACCTGAATCTACCTTTTAAAAATGAGTTTACAGTCCATCTCATGATATACATATATATTACGTTTTCACGCGATTGTACTGGACTACCTTTAGTGACCAGAGCGAGCAACAGGTCTTCTTCAAGGTAAGTTAACTGAAAGTGTATAATAACTTGAATATTACCATCCACATTTTCCTAAACTCTGTCTAGTCAGTGATATTGATGAATACTCTCGATTGACTAACATTAGATGAAATACGTGCAAGATATTAACAATACATGTGTTCAAAAGTATGTGCACAGCTGAGACGTGCACAACTGTTCTCCATCGCGTCTGCATCCAGATTATGTTGGTGGACATACAGCTAATCTGACTAGACAAAGTTTAATACTAGCAGTCGTAACATAATCAGATGGGAAATGTGGATGGTAATACACAAGTTATTATACAGTTTCAGTTAACCTACCTTAAAGAAGACCTGTTGCTAGCCATTAGCTCGCTCCTGTCAGGAAGGCAATTCCAACCGCGCGAAAATGTAATGGGCGTGGCCAACCTGTGACCTCAATCAAGATGACCAATAGAATAAGGTGTTTCATAAGATCCCGCCCACTGAGCTGCAGTTTTCAACTCGCAAAACTTTTCAACTCAAAAGCAAAGATTTTAGATCCGCAAAAATGAAACAAAACCGAAAGCAAAATGAATGAGCACACAATGAATTAATCTGGTGGTAACTGCATAAAATGGCAATAGTTAATTTTTTTGCAGTGTGATTTTTTTTTTAAATAAACGTTTTTTATTATTTGAAATCTTTTATTTTTTAATTACATTATACCTAGTTTTGGTCAAAAACTTAATATGTTTGTTTGAATACTAAAGACACAAAATTTACCTTGGCATTCATGGGTTCAAAACTTTTCAACTCACAAGCAAAACATTTCAACCTGCAAGCAAAGATTCTAAATGTGCAATAAAAGACAGCAGAAAAGAGAGCAAAATTAATGAGTGTGCAATGAAAATTGTGGTAACTGCATAATAGGACAATTGTTAATTTTTTGCAAACCAAAATATTTTGTTATCATTGACATAAGTTTTTAAATTAAACGTGTTTTTTATTTGAAATCTTAAATTTTTTAATTACTACATACTTAATTTTTCTTTAAAACTAAATATTTTTGATTGAATAATAAAGAAACAAATCTAGCTCCATAATAATGATGGTTTGTTCTGTAGACAATCAAAAACAAATATTGCTTTAGGGGGCTAATAATATTATATATTGTAAATAATAGAATAAATAAATAATATTATATACTGTTTGTTAATATATATTATACTGATTGTTTTCGATTGTCTACAGAACAAACCATCATTATTTGCTTAATTAATCTTACTTGCCTTATATATATATATATATATATATATATATATATATAAGGCAAGTAAGATTAATTAAGCAAAATAATATATATAGCAAATAATATATATATATATATATATATATATATATATATATATATATATATATATATATATATAGTGTCCACAAACTCTCTATGTGGAGCTTCATATCAGAGTATGATGCCAAACAAATAAGATCAGCAGGGAAAATCCTGTTTTCCATGACATGCGTCCTCTTTAGTTTTATCAATTTCTGACTGAGAACAACAAGCTTTTTTTTGGCCCTGTGGCAGAATATGGCTCTGTGTGTAAAACATGGGTGCATCAGTCCACCATGTGCTGCTCTTGATCAAGAGGGTTTGGCGTGATCTCAAATGGCACCCTCACTATCCCTGTGACAATGGGCTCTGAGATTGCTTTCTGAAATCCATCCACAGCCCAAATTTAATCACAGCTTTATTTGCTTCCGTCACTGCTGCCAACCTCTTTTAATGAAACTCCAAACAAGCCTGATGTCTGATTGTCATGCAGCGCCATAGAAAGAGCATGTGGCGCATGACGTCGGCTCCGGTTAACAGCTGGGTAATTCCCAGCACACGGAGGACCCTAAACATTAACTCAATTTTACTTCACAAAACCATTGTGCGAAAGCTGGTTTGTATTGAATACGCATTCGGTGAAGGCCTTGCCGGTAATGGATGTTGATTCCGTTCTTGTGAATCATGTGGGTCACTGCCATAGTGAATGAATTCCAATAAAAGCTGCTTTCTGCCTGTTGTGAATCAAGGTGGCTAAAGGTAGTAAATATATATTAAATAAGAACAAGCCCTACATAAAAAAACAGTGGACTCTGGGGTCTTTAAAATTACAAACTAACTAAATGCATAATAAAAGGCACCATTAAAGTTATTCATGATTTTACAAGGCTCTATTTCAACTATGTAAGTGCACAGTCAAAGCAAGTGGGACAGATGCATTTATGTGTGTGTCTCTGTGTGTGAATCCAGTGTTATTTTAAGCAGGGGAACAACGGTCTGTGTACCCAGCGCATGGTCTAAAAGGGTTGTCTTTATAGTCTTATCAAGATATTGGTGGGTTTTAAGCTTAAAATGCATTAAACCAATCGGAGTCTTATCTCTCATTCCCTTTAAGAGGGCAATGCGGTTGTGCCATGGCAGATTTGGTATTTACATGGTGGACTTTGTAAGCAGAAAATTAAACAGATCATCTACAGAACAAGCCAGATTCCACCAAAGCCCCCTGAGGTGAAGGAAGCGTGGGAGGTGGTAAGGTTTTTATATACATATAATCTTTTACATTTTAATCCTTGGGCAGCACAGCAAGAAGGTCGCTGGTTCTAGTCATGGCTGGGCCAGTTGGGATTTCTGTGTGGAGTTTGTATGTTCTCCCTGTGTTCGTGTGGGTTTCCCCCCAGTCCAAAGACATGCTATAAGTGAATTAGATTAACTAAATTGGTTAGTACTAGGTTGCAGCTGGAAGGGCATCAGCTGCGTAAAACATATGCTGGAATAGTTGGCGGTTCATTCTACTGTGCCGACCCATAATACATAAGGGACTAAGCTAAAGGTGAATGAATGAATTTAATTCTTTAGTTTTTCATTTTTAAAGGAATGTACAGTATGTGCTGCTGCGCATCCCTCTGTTTAATAAGCAACGTTTATTTGCCTTTTGAACGAACCCTTTAAATGCAAGATGCTATCCACCAAAAACATGGACAGTCTAAGAGCAAATTGTCATTTTTACATTTATATGTACAGTCTTTATAAAGTCACTCAAATATTGATGTAAAAAAAAGGCTAGAGTTATTCACCAGTTTAGTGCAAATCAGGGTAAAAATCTGTCTTAAGGCCCGTGCACACAAAGATGTTTTTTGCTCGCGTTTTCCGTCGACGTTTAACGCCTCATGACAAAATAAAGGGCGTAAATGTGATCATGCACACCAACATACAAAACGGCAAGGCGCAAAAGCATCATAAACATTTATTTTTTTTATTTGCTTGGGTTTGAATACAGAAAAAGACGTCTCGTAAAACGCTGACGATAAACACAAACGAAAAGCATCCCGGTGTGTAGAAGCCTTTAGTGTGACCAAATCTCAGATCAGCAGAAAGAATCAAAAGGCAAGACCAGGGGTGCTCAAACTAGTTTTTCACATTAAAGGCCAAAAGCTAAATATCATTGACAGCAGTAGGCCGAAGATAAATATACCAAGCTACTTTATATTACATTAAAGTTACTATGGGTAATTTCCTAATTTATTTTATTAGACTTAAAAGTAAATAGAAAAGATTCATTTAAATCATACTAACTAATGCAGTATAACATTTAAAATAATAACTTATAGCAATAAAAACAAAATCACATTTATACGACGGTGGATTTCAATAATAAATACGCTAGTCAAGCAGAATCCGCCTTTGCCTTGATTTGTCCTCTATCCGTTGTGTGATGGTACAGATGTCACAACTTCAAAACGGTCGGTCTGCTTATGTACATTAAACTAAATGTGATTATTTTACACCATTTAATTATCTTTTAACAATAAAACAAACAAGGTTACGTTAGATTTGAAATGATAATCTTCTTCCTCTCATTCTTCCTCTCTTCTCAGATGGGTTGGCCCTAGTTTGGGCATCTCTGGGCTAGACTAACTTTGGCCCAGGAGCACATTATGAGGACAGAGAGCTGGTTCAAAGCTCATGCCAGCGAGAAAAGCAATTTTAATTCCTTCAGGAAAATCAATAGGACAAATCAACACTGTAAAAAGCGATTAGTTACTTCACTTAAAAAATAAAAGCAAACTGGTTTCCTTAAAAGTGACAAGTTGACTTTAAACAGTGAGTAAACCCATTCTAACTTGCAACTGTTGACACTTTTATAAAATCACACGCAGGGTTCATTTACTTAATAATTTTAAGGTAATGATTGAGCTCCCTTATTTTAAAGTTTAAGAGTTCAAACTTCGGAAGATTCACAAGATCCTTGAGCCCAGTGCTCACTCCCGTTTCATCAAGAGAAAGTGGAGTCTGAACTTAAGACTGCGCCCTGTCCTGAATTAATCTAAGAAAGAGGGGAAGGAGTAGGGGTGGATGGGGGGATTCTTCAAGATGAAGGTGACCAAGGTAAGGAAATCTGGTTGTTTATGTACGTTTGGATTTATCTGATTGGCAAATCATATAATAGCTGATGCAGGACCACTCATGGTCAATCATTACCATGTTCCCCTTTGAAATTAGTTACTAACTAATTACTTTTTACAGCGCGCTCATTATCAAACTGTGGAAAGGCTGAATCTAAAGTGTGCAGAAGTACAGTATGTGTACGGTGGAGGAGGAAGTGTCAGCATTTGGCTTCTTCTATAGTTACATGCCAAAGTGAATACAAATGCATTCAGCAACAAGCAGATCCTTTCCTGCATTCATCATTCATCACACAATCAGCCAGAAATCTTCATGCAGGACAATTAACCCGTTCATCACAGAAAATGGGTAAAGACATTCCTGGATGCTGAAGCCATAAAGTTTTGTTGTGAACTTTCTTTGTAGTACACTACAGTTACTGTGTTTTTGCTGTTCTACTTCCATAGTATAGACGCAACTAAAATACTTTTAAAACTAATCTAATATTTATAAAATGTCAGTCTAAGGCACTCAAAAAAGTGAAAAAGCCTATATATATATATATATATATATATATATATATATATATATATATATATATATATATATATATATATATATATATATATATATATATATATATATATATATATATAAACCCTGAAGCAGTATGAATATTTTCCAGATGCACTGTATTCAGGGTGGTGTACTGGTTTTATCTTACCCGTCAGATTATGCTACCAACACTGTATTTGAATGGATCCAAGGTTAGGTTTAGGGACCACACTCACATCAAAAATTACACTGGTGGTAGCACAAAATTATGGGTAGCATATTTTGTTAAAAGAATGATACCTACTTTCTTTCTGGCAGTTAGGGAAATCTGATAAGATGGAGGAAAAAAACTCAATAAAACACTGGGATACACCAACATGAAGCAACAACTTAGTTTTTCATCAGAAACGCAACCTAATGGTGTGCAGAAAATATTTTTCCCACAGAAACATTAAACAAAATATGAATGTTTCCAAACCATTCTCATCACTGCTTAAATACAGCTGAATGCAACCCAATGTAAGCTACTAATCTTTTTTTTTTTTTTACAATTTTGAATCAGAATCAAATCAGATCTTTTTAAGTGAATCAATCTGGAGGAAACTGAGCCAGTCTGAATGATTCATTCACTAATCTGCTCCTTCACTCATTGATCTGACACAGAAACAGGATTATCAGTGAATAAAGACTTACACTGAGGCTTGATCTTCACACAAAGCTTTTGTATAGCCTCGGAAGACTTGGAAAAGAGAACACAAGTCATGTGGATGAATTGAAAAGTTTAATTCATTCATTCATTCTATTTTTTTTTCAGAATCAGAAGGTTAAGGTGTCCAGCGTGTTTGTGCATACAGTCAGAAGATAAGGTCTTATAAATCTGACTGACTTTAGACAGTCAAACTATTAACTGTGAATAATAATTTATTCTTCGAGCTTTAGCCACGGATCTTAACCTTATTGTTCACTGTAAAAAAGAATGAGTTTATGATGAAATATAACTTGCTAACTAAAAAAAGGATGCACGGAGCGAGCTCACAAATTACATCTTAATTTCTGCCCCCAGCGTGCCATCCAAGTTCAAAGCAAAATACAGAAATCTGGCTCAAACTCAAGACTCACAAATAAACAACCGCGTATCCTAAAGGATGAGAATGAACATGGCCTACTTCATTAGTGTGGACCAAAAGCTGTTTATTTGTTTGCTGTGCAAATCTGTGTAGAAGCAAAACTGCTGTGTCTCTTTCATATATTCAGTCTGCCTCGGTGGAAATGCAGTGTTTGATCTGTGATGTCCACAAGTGGCACACTTTTCCTTCACAAACATGTAGGCACATTTTCAAATAGATTGACTGTCATATACACATGCACACAATCATGTACTACAGGAATCATCCATATGTGACCTTAAGTCTCTCCCGTCAAACGATGTTGTATTTAATTGACATCTAATATTAGGGGTTGCACCGACAATGTCAATTTTATTTTTATAGCACTATTAAACACAACCAAAATTTGACCAATGTGCTGAACAGAACAAATCACCAAGAGAAAGATATAGAATTATAGCTAAAACAAACAATTCTCACTGATAAAATGCCAAATCAAAACTGTAAGTAGTCAACCTACATTTAAAAACAGACAGAGATGATATAGATCTAATACAGAGGGACAGAGCATTCCACAAGGTAGGACCAGCTACTGTGAAAGCATGATGACCCCTGCATTTCAGCCTCAACTTCGATGTTCAGTCGACGATTCGACTAGTCAATTTTAATGCTTTGCCGTGACGCTTTCTGATTGACGTCGACTATTCACGCTGCATAAATCACGTGTTTTTTTTACCTGAACTACATGGCACCATCACACACTAAGGTGGTTCACTAACTGAAACCGGCCTAGCATTATTTAAATTCATTTTTTAAAATGTTATTTTTTTATATCAGCGTCAAATATTCATTTTGAGCGAACTTTAAATTGTAAAATAGATGCCAGTTAGGTCTCTCCAAATACGCTAGAGCAGAAGATAGCCAATCACGTTTACACAACGAAGAAAAAGTAATGAGATTTGGCTGCTGACCTATACGAATCATAGACGTGGACATATTTTGCGAATAAGCCTCGAAGTATGAGGAAACGGAGAAGTGTGCAGCCGTAGAGGTGTGACAAACTTCATAGCGTGTGTAAACATCATCTCCGGTGAACGTGGTGAAAAAGTCCAGCAAGGAGAGGTCTGATAACCAAGATGAGCCAATAATTGTGAAAAATACCTGACTTGAGCAGAATTTTGAGCAGCTTTCTAGTGCCACCATCATAGTGGTAAAATTTGCATCAGAGCAAGTCTCTGAATAAGGCTTAAGGTTATAGCCTAGTCTTTTGTCTTCCTTGCATTATGTTGTTATGAAATAACATTACATCTGCACTAAAATATTTTATATTGTTAAATATATTATATTGTTACTAGAACGTTTAGTGATCAATGTGTTGACTGCATTTATTTAGCAAATTATTAACGAAATGAAAGTGCATTTGTTTTGCACTAAAATGAGTCATTAGTAATGTTCCACTGTTTTTGCAACGTGTTATGAGCTATATATATAAAATTGTATACAAATTGTGGCATGTGCAAAACATTTGCATCTTTTGTTTTATTGATGACGTCACCATCGATTAGTCATTGTCGACTTGATTTTGATAACATAACAGTCGACTTCCAAAAATTTTAAGTTGTTCAACCCCTACAGGGTGGGCCATTTATATGGACAGACCTTAATAAACTTGTTGGGAATTTTAGGAAAAACAATTGTGTGTTTGGTTTTAAATGTAACTTTATTCTTTCATGAGTTATTTACAAGCCCCCTCACATATACTAATGTGCCACAAACAGGACGTTAATATCATCAACCATTCCCATTTTACTAAGGTGTATCCATATAAATGGTCCACCCTATTGACCTTATTCTAAAATGCAGAAGTGCGCCTGTTTTCGCGATTGTCTTAGAACTTCCGATTCAGTCGCCTATGGGAGAAATGACTAGGAATAATAAACGGCAGAAAATGGCCAAACTACTTGCTCAACAAACAAATGTTTGCATGACTACACAGACCAAGTAGCATAATATAATAAGAAAATATTAAATTGCAACATCAAGCAGCGTGACGAGCAGTTGTTAACGTCAAAAAAATGAATGGAAGTGAATGTGACCGGAAGTCGCGAGACAAAAAGATTCAAATGGCAGCGCCCACTCGACAGCTGAGAATAAGGTGAATACAGTACATCAAAACGTAGACAGCTTGGCTAAAGGCTAAATTTGGACTGTCAGTGAAAATCTAATAGACATCTAAGATTAGCCCAAAAATAGACTAGTCGTCAAATAGACAGATTAGACAGACTTTATATTTATTCATTTATTTCTGTCTATGACTAGTCTAGTTTTAGCCTATTCTTAGACATCTATGCGATTTTCACTGACAGCCCAAATTTAGCTTTGTTTTAGCCAAGACGACTATGTTTAGACATCTATTAGACATCTTTTAGACATCCTATAAAAACAAAAAAGCTTGCTGAGCTGTAGCACCTTTTTTTTAGCTTTATACAATCACTTTTCATACAAGACTTTTAACCCTCGTGCACTGTTCAAATTGACTACCCTTTTGTTATGTTCAGGATGAACACAACCACTGAAAATGCTGTAAAAATGCATCAGATAAATATTCTTTCCATTTTATTTTTGCATAAATCTGTTAATTAACCTCAGTCCTGATCAAAACTATTAAATGTTTTTAAAAATTACAGGATTTTAATTCTTTTATTGCCAAATTCATACATTATGTCACTGATTTGGTGGAAAAAAACACACACAAAATGATGCATTTTCAATATAAAAGTAATTTTTTTTTATTTACCTTTTACCAGTCTTTGACATGTGAATGATTAGTAACAACATCGGCTTTGATGCATTTAGATTTTAATTTTTTTCTCCCTAATTTACTGTTGGTGGCTGTTTTTGCCCCATTGACTTCCATTATAACCACATTTGAGGGTGCATAAATACAGTCTTTGTTTTTATTTACTCCATGTAGTTCTGAGCACTAAGATGCATATTTTGATTTTCTCAGACACATCAAGGTAAGTGCGTAAAGGTCACTCAGACACACGCTTTAATTTGCCTTTATACTACATATAAAATCCAGAAACTAAGCTTTTTGCAAAAAAAACAAAAAAAAAACAAACAAACAATCAATAAAAAGGTTAATGGTTAATTTTACCTCTTCCTAAGATCAAAAATGCATAATTATATGGTGTCATGGTTTTGTAATCAACAAAAATGTGGTTATAATGAAAGTCAATGGGGCAAAAACAGCCACCAACAATAAATTAGGGAGAGAAAAAAAGTGAAAATTAATAAAAAATACAATGCAAAAGCAATGTTGTATCACATGTCCAAGACTTCGATACAATGTTAACAAAAAGAAGTTCACAATTACTTTTTATAATAAAAATACATCATTTGGGGTTTTTTTTAAACCAAATTAGTGACATCATTTATGAATTTGGCAATTAAAGAGTTAAAATCATGTAAGTTTCTAAGAAATTTAATAGTTTTGATCAGGAGGGAGGTTGATTATCAGATTTATGCCAAAAATACAGAAAAATATTTATCTGCTGCATTTTTACAGCAGTTTAATTCAGTGGATGTTTTCATCCCGAACATAACAAAAGGTTAGTCAATTTGCCAAATGCTTTTTCAAAGCATTCTCTAAATATGTGTCAAAACAAGATTTATGAGCAAAAATCATTCTGCTAGCAGAAACGGAAAAAAAATGTAATGGCCAAATTAAGACTCAAAATCACCTCAGAGTTTATGAAAATACCACCAACAGTATGGTACATAAGGGTTAAAGGTTAGAAGAATCAGAATCAGCCTTGATATTTTGGTTTTTATTTAACTAGACATACAGATAGAAAACATGCCTTGATAAGTGGAATAGTAATGAGGTGCTGAGATACCCAATTAAACCTTAATCACAAAAGATTGATCTGGAAAGACACTTTGAACTGAGCCGACAATCACACGATTAGATGGCACTCGCAGTAATAATGCGTTTGATGGAAAACTAATCGAATAAATGTGTTTGATTGAACATTTTGACATTTGCCATTTTACATGCTCACATTAAATAAGCATTTCTAATTTTGCAGTTAAAAACTTAAATGGAGTTAATTTTAAATGTTTACTTCATGCAACCATGCACTCGCTAAAGTATTTTTAAAAACATATATAAAAAGCATGGTATTATATAAAGCATTTCATGGTGGTGGAAAAACAGTATTTTGTCTAATTTTCTAAAAGCCATTTGTGTGGTCTTTATTGAACATGTAGACCACAATGAGGCTACTTCAAATTACAATTTAATGATTTTTTTTAATTGGATGCTTATCAAGGTAAACCACTATAAATCGTGAACCTGCAGGTCTGCAGCATTGCACATTTAGGATGTCTCTCTAGCTGACGCATCCTCTTCATGTTTTGTGCCTCCGTTTGAAAGATGAAGTGTACTGAATAAGGGAGACTTGCAAAATCTAATATTCCAGGACCAATATACACCAACCAGCAATTAGTAGTGCAAATATATTATAATCTTTTTTTGTGTTTGTTTTTGTGAGGTTGGTTGATTGGCTCAAAATGACTTGTTTTCAGAGTCATAATTCCAAATGAGAGGTCAACATCAAAGAACGATCTATACCAATAGCAGACCTGTTCTCCATAAATCCCAAAGTATGTTTTTTTTTTTTTTTTTTTTAAATCAGTAAGGCATAGTAATGTGACTGTGTTCAGGAGGACACTCATCAAACTTTCTGACACAAGATCATGGAAATACTGTGTGAAACTGCAAGCATTTTTACACTAAATATGATCAACTTGAGGAAGAGTTCATATATTCTGATTCTATTGGTATTTGCGCTTTCACACAGTGAAAACTGTCAGATTGATGCTAAAGAGATGTCTCAACTGTATTAACCACTCACAGCTCTTTCTCCTAGCTTGTGTTAGACCAACTTTCCATAAATCACAAAATCAGATTCATCTTCTAGAGAAACATTTAAGTGAAACTGGCTAATTGTTGCCAAACTAAAATGAAAAATGATAACATTTTTCACCTACATTACATTTAATTCAAAACTGGGTCACTGAGCCACGGAAGAGAATGTGACAAATACCGAACAGGTGCGCAGAGCATCGACCCACTGAAAGAGGTTGAAATACGCAAAAAAATGAAATAAAACAAAATAACTTGTCATTTCATACAGTATACAATTAAACATGGTAATAAAAACACACACTCACCTTCCACCTCATCCTCAGGTAGGTTGACCGGTGCCCGGTAAGACAGAATATCAGGAATGGTGCAGATCCCCCGGTACATCAAAGTGGAAGTCACCGGATGCATAGGCATGTTTGCGTTCTGTGTTGACCAGGACGTGTACAACGCTCCTCATATATATGATTAACTGTCCAGTAACTTTTCACCCCAAATCAGATCGGAGCGAAAGCCTCAGTGAAGATCGATTCCATGGAAAGGTCCGACAGTGCTCTCGCAGCGTGCGCTATTGCGCAGCCCTCTCCAAGAAAACAGGTGTAGGGAAGTCTTCACAGTCACGGGTGCTTTGGATGATTTTTAGGTTAAGACCATCAACATATAAACTACGCAAAACCACCCGGGTTTTAATTTGTTGTAAAATAATGACCGTGACTCCGAATTACGGCGGCTCCATCAGCGGTTAGCGCAAGCAGATCCACATAATCCACGAGCTCAGCTCACTCGACGCTTATCAAACAAACGCGCGTTTTTTTTTTCACTGCGACAATGCACGTGCGGGTTAGAGAGGTGGCGAGGATCGAGTCGAGCTCCAGGTCGTTATCCTGTCATGTCCACCCGGTTGTTTGCAAACCGCAGACCTTCAAACATGCACTTGTTGGACAGCGTGTGCGCGCCGCCAGGAACAACGAGTTAAAAATGCGCTCTACGCGTGTGTACTTCTTGTGAGCTTAGTATCTTTTTTACGCGATTCAAATCCCTGTGGCAAAACGGGGAGAGATGGCAACGATAGACTCAAACTTTCCAGCTAATCACAACATGCCGATTGAACGAGCCGTGCGTGTGGAGGCGCGGTGTCCGGGTTTCCTCGCCGTGGATCTATATTTAGTCTGGAGGAAAGCTGCTGTTCTCCACGAGGTGTTTCCCGCCGCAGGTGCAGCGAGGCGTTCACGTTTACCTTCAGTTCAGCAGCGAGACGGAGCGTGGCGGAGTGGAACAGCCTTGACGCGTTTTTAAAAGTTGCTCTGCTTGTTTGTAACTTGACAGGCTGTCTTATAAAGATGCTTCAGTCTGACGCATGATGCCTACAATGACTGACGTAAACTTTTATTTAACACATGTCCTCCAGTGTTGATTATAATGTCTCTCTCTCTCTCTCTATCTATCTATCTATCTATCTATCTATCTATCTATCTATCTATCTATCTATCTATCTATCTATCTATCTATCTATCTATATATATATATATATATATATATATAACATTTTTTTACATAAAACTCATTAATAGGAATAGGTTATTGAGTCTTTATTTGTGTAAATGTGTG
This sequence comes from Danio rerio, assembly GCF_052040795.2. NCBI lineage: Eukaryota > Metazoa > Chordata > Actinopteri > Cypriniformes > Danionidae > Danio > Danio rerio. Next base: position 12,402,643 of record NC_141025.1, read on the forward strand.
TGAATATTGAGTTTTTTATTTGATTTCAGTAATATTACCAAGTATGATTTTTATTAGCTTTATTATATAAGAGACTTGCTTAGTTTACCAATTAAGTGGATCTAATTCGACTTGTATTGTAATTGCTAAATAAAAGTAAGGGGATTTTCAAAATATTATTTATTAAGCTTTTAGTTATAGGACATTCCAAATAAATTTGCAGATTTTTGCACAATTCTGCACAGATACAGCAAAAAATGTCAGCAGATTCTGTCTGGCCCTAGTTATAGGTTTTTACTCATGGCAGCTGATTTAAGATGTTTTTCTGCTGGTCATGTGGACCACAATGGAAATAAACCTGTGGCTTTTTGTGTATTTCATCCTCTACGGCAGAGGTCACCAATCACGTTCCTGGAGGGCCGGTGTCCCTGCAGGTTTTAGCTCCAACTTGTCTCAATGCACCTGCCTGGATGTTTCAAGTAGTGAGACCTTGATTAGGTGCTCAGGTGTGTATGATTAGGGTTGAAGCTAAAATCTGCAGGACACCGGCCCTCCAGGAACAAGTTTGGTGACCACTGCTCTACGGTTTTGAAAATATGTATGAATTACTCTAATTGGACTTGTTTGTATATTTTTGTTAAAATTGTCAAGTAAAATCCATCAGTCAATTTGCTGGTCCTATACTGGTCCTGACAAGCTCATGACTAGCATGAACCAGCTTAAATCAGCTGCAATGTGTCAAAACCTACCCCAAACAAAACACGTTTCCAATGAATTCCTAAACAATTAGCATAATTTCACAAGAACAGAATAATAATAAACTGAATAAGTAAACTGAATTAGATCTTCAGACCGACTGCAGGTGTAACTCCTTGATAGAACAGTCAAGGGGTTAAAATTGACAATACTTCCAGTTGCTTTGTCTGTTTTTGCTTTATTGATGCTAATGCTCATCAATAAAATGCAAACGCCAATCTTCCTTTAACTTAAAACCTGTTTTAACTTATAACCACAGTGGAATGAACCAACAATTACTCTGGCAATTGTTTTACCCAGCAGATGCCCTTTCAGAAACACTAGCACTGAGAATACAACCCTCAGTGCTGGGAAAAATCGATGTAATTTATTACACATGCACTGATTTAAAAACAATTAAACTTGTAAAACTCATTCTTGATCACATTTGATGAAGATTGATGATCACAGTGAGCTGAACAGATCTTTTAATCTCAGTAGTTTTGCGCACGTCCTGTGTTGTTGATATGATTATACATGTTACTACAGAGATATGTTAATATGCGACTGTCAATCAATTCAGTCGGTGGGAAAACCGCAGTCCTACATCAAGCCGCGGTCAGCCTTTTCACACGTGTGAAAATTTGTAAGAAATCAACGAGTAACAGATATTGTGTGTAAAAATTCGCAAGAAAGCAGCATAAAACTGACAGTGCATAAAATTCATAAAGCAGCATATAATTAACCTTGCATGTAAAAATTTGTAAGAAAGCATCATATAATTGACATTGCGTGTGAAAATTCATAAAGCAGCTTAAAATTGACATTGCTGGTAAAAATTCGTAAGAAAGCAGCGTATAATTGACATTGCGCGTGACAATTCCTTAGAAAGCAGCGTATAATTGACAGTGCGTGAAATTCATAAAGCAGCAAATAATTGACATTGCGCATGACAATTCTTTAGAAAGCAGCATATAATTGACATTGCGCGTGAAAATTCGTAAGAATGCAGCATATGATTGACATGAAAATATGATATGATTGCGCATGAAAATTCTTAAGGCAGCGTATAATTGACATTGCCAGTGAAAATTCATAAAGCAGCGTATAACTGACATTGCATGTCAAAATTTGTAAGCAGCGTATAATTGACATTGCATGTGAAAGTTCATAAAGCAGCATATAAACGACATTGCGTGTAAAAATTTAAAAGAAAGCAGCGTATAATTGACATTGCGCAAAATTCATAAAGCAGCATATAATCGACATTGCGTGTGACAATTCCTTAGAAAGCAGCGTATAACTGACAGTGCGTAAAATTTATAAAGCAGCATATAATTGACACTGCACGTGATAATTCTTTAGAAAGCAGCATATAATTGACATTGTGCGTAAAAAAATTGTAAGAAAGCAGCATATAATTGACATTGCGCATGAAAATTCATAAGGCAGCATATAATTGACATTGCATGTCAAATTCGCAAGAAAGCAACGTATAATTGACATTGCGCATGAAAATTCAAAAGGCAGCATATAATTGACATTGCGTGTGAAAATTCGTAAGAATGCAGCGTATAATTGACATTGTGCGTGACAATTCCTTAGAAAGCAGCGTATAATTGACAGTGCGTAAAATGTATAAAGCAGCATATAATTGACATTGCACATGACAATTCTTTAGAAAGCAGCATATAATTGACATTGTGCATGAAAATTTGTAAGAAAACAGCATATAATTTACATTTCGGGTGAAATCTCCTCAAAAAGCAGCGTAAAATTGACACCGTATAATTGACATTTCGCGTGAAATTTCTAACAAAACAGCATATAATTGACATTTCACGTGTAATCTCCATAAAAAGCAGCGTATAATTGACATTTTGTGTGAAAAGTCGTAAGAAAGCAGCATATAATTTACATTTCGTGTGAAATCTCCTTAAAAAGCAGCGTAAAATTGACATCGTATAATTGACATTTAGCGTGAAAATTCGTAACAAAGCAGCGTATAATTGACATTTTGTGTGAAATCTCCTTAAAAAGCAGCGTATAATTGACACTGTGTGAAATCTCCTTAAAAAGCAGCGTATAATTGACACTGCGTGTGAAAATTCATTAGCAGCATGTAATTAACATTTCGGGTAAAAATTTATAAGAAAGCAACGTACTATTGTACATCACGCTGTGGTCGGCCCCAAAATCGTAGGGATTTGTATCCTACTTTTAACATCAGGAAATTTAAGACTTATTGTCTTTATCACCCCAGTATGACCGTGGACACACTATACCTACACACGGTTCTGTCTTAACAGCTTCCAAAAGATGATTTTCATCATAGGTACCCTTTGAAGCATCATAAGCCACAAAGCAAACCAGCTTATACAAGCTTATACATAAAAGGTTTGTTTCTCCAAAAATGTAATGACTTATTGATAAAGACTGCTGCAAATGTTTCGTATTTTCCCTTGAATAACCCATTATTTTTTGGATCTTGTGTGTATAAGCATTTCTAACATTTTCTGACCCTGATATAAACAAGCAAAGAATGCACAGACAGGAACATGTCATGAATGAGAAACAGCAGCGAATGAATATACAGTATTGTTTATGAACGCCCCCCAATGCTGCATTCTATGTGCACACAAAAACTCCTCTCCTTCATTCACTCTCATTCATTTCAGTGCATACATTTCTCCACAGGCAACCATGATTCCCAGATCCCCCTTAAACAAAACAGATGTGAGTGGTGTTTTTCGCAGAGCAGGGACAGACTCCATCTCCTCTGGCATCTCTCGAATGGAAACTCATCTTTAAAAAAAAAAAAAAAAGAAATAAAAACACATTCAGTTTGATAAGCGAGTTACTGCTGTTCATGAATTCAAAGGCTTTGTCAGATTGGCCCAAACAAGACAGACTAAAAGCATCACATACACTAGACAGCATGCCAACCTTTCAGAAAAAAAGATGCTTATTATTTTTGCATGTGCAGGTGGAAATGCAAAGCGCTTTGCAATGCAAACATATTAATCAAAAGATGCTTGGCAGGGTGGAAGTCATCCACTGCACACTAATCTCTCTCAGTGTGGGTGGTGCGTCTTTCCACGCTTTTCCAGATTTCTGACATACAGTTGAAGTCAAAATTATTAGCCCTCCTTTTTTCCCTTTTTCAAATATTATCCCAAATGATGTTAAACAGAGCAAGGAATTTTTCTTCTGGAGAAAGTCTTATTTGTTTTATTTAGTTTTAGTTTTAAAAGTAGTTAAAAAAAAAAAAAAAAACATTTTAAGGTCAATATTATTAGCCCCCTTAAGCAATATATATTTTTCGTTTGGCTACAGAACAAACCACTGTTTTACAGTGATTTAACCTAGCTAAGTGTCATTAACCTAGCTAAGGCCATACTCACACTAGGTACAGTTGCCTCGAACCGGGCCAAAGCACGCTTGTCCCCCCTCCCGTCTCCCCCGACGGCCCCCACTCACACCACAATCGGGCCTGGGCACGCTTACATCATCGATGCTGCGCTGTTCAGTAAGAAGTGCCTGTCACTCAGCAGCACAGTGGAGATTTCTCTAGTTATATTGTTTCAGTCGGTTTGATATGCAGTAACATGCAGTCAAATATTTCGCCAAACAGTTCTTAGGGATGCGGTGACACGCAGTCAGATATTTCGCTGAACAGATCCGCCACTTTTGGCGCTCATAAACAATCATAAAGCTCTCCTGCTGCAGGAATGAGGAGGTCTGCTGAAGGCGTGCAGATGTCGTGCAGTGAGGGGTTTGCGTATTTAATAAGCTACGGCAGGTTGCGTTCATTGAACAGTAAGATTGATTAATAAGTCCATATGAAACAGTCCCTTAAAAGTCACGTCTTGCTTTCAGTTTCGGGCTTTGGCGTGTTTTGCATTCACACTACAAACGTACCGCGCCCAAGTGAGCCCAAGTGAACCGCGCTCAAGCCCACCTCTTCCAACCGGGCCAGGCCTGAGCCCGATTCAGCGCACTCACACTTCTCAAATGATCCGGGAAACGGGCCTGGGCACGGTACGGATGGCATAGTGTGAGTAGGCCCTAAGAGTCATGTCTAACATGTGGTACAAGGAGGGGAACAAATGTGAGGATCCCTGCAGCCCAAAACCATTTACTCACTGAAGCTAAGTGGGGCTGAGCTTGGTTAGTACTCTTTCTGAAAACGCAGCCCTATATACATTTCTAGAGATCGCAAACGATGTATTCAGAGGAACGTATGGCTGCATTTCGTTTTTAAAACATTGGGGTATGACGCTGCTATCTTTCACGCTTACCAGCTGACCGCTTACCTCCGTGTGGACGACTTTTCTGCTGTTACCAGTTTGTCCAGTAGTGCGCCATGTATGTCAGCGGACTTAGAGAGATGTAGAGAGGAGTTGACTCCGATGATGGGGTTCGAGTCCGATAAAAAATGGTTCCAGAAAGCAAATAAGACAAAAACAGAAGCCAAAAGATAAAATAAACAAGTGAATAACAGGGTGAGAATGTGGTAAAATCTAAAAATGTGGTAAAAATTAGGGGAGGGCTTTTCTTTTTCTGGATTGCTTTTTAAAACTGTCGATTAGGTTTAGGGAAGTGGGTAGATGCTGGTCAATCGGTGCTTTTGAAAACACTATTGGTTGGGTTTAGGGAAGAAGGAGGGTGGGTCAGTCGATTGAATCTATAGAGAAAAAATATCTATAAAGAAAGAGAATGTTTTGAGTTTCAATGCTTGGGCCCCATACCTGGAATTGCTTAGGGCTCCCAAGTCTACCCCTGAAAACAAACAAACAAACAAACAAACAAACAAACAAACAAACAAACAAACAAACAAACAAACAAACAAACAAACAAACAAACAAACAGGGACTGTTACACTAATCCTGTAAATTGCACTTTAAGCTGAAGACCAGTGTCTTGAAAAATACTTTATATAGTAAAATATTATGTGCTGAAATCAGTTATTAGAAATTAGTTATTAAACCTATTATGTTTAGAAATGTGTTGAAAAACAAATCTTTCCATTGTACAGAAATTGGAAAAAAAAAAAAAAAAAAAAAAAAATATATATATATATATATATATATATATATATATATATATATATATATATATATATATATATATATATATATACAGTATACAGGGTGGGCTAATAATTCAGGAGGGCTAATAATTCTGACTTCAACTTTATTCGGCAAACAGGTGCTGGATTTCCTATTGCAGGACCGTTCTGCGTCAGATACAGTTAGTGAAAAACATGCATTCTTTGGGAGAGATATGAGTGTTATTATGATGGATTTTGCTGGTGACGTGATGTAATGAAATCGTTTCCTCCAGATGTGGACCGGAGCTCTCGCAGCAGGACCCAGGTGCACACATCAACATCTGATGGCCTATTATAACCAGTCCACTCGGATCTATGAAACCTCCAGTTTGAGGCTTTTTTTCTCTCTTCAAAAAGTATTAAATGCATGAATTCATCCACAATAGCTTTGTGTTTAAGTGTGCTGACACTCCACACATGGTGCTTACGGTGACCCGAGCTCAATTCCAGATTCGAGATCCTATGCCGATCCTTCCCCTCTCTCTGCTCTTAATGGTTGATTGGTGCCAGATGGGCTGATCTAAGTGTTTCAGAAATCGCTGATCTACTGGGATTTTCATGCACAACCACTTTTAGGGTCTACAGACAATGGTCCGAAAAAGAACAAATATCCAGCGAGCGGCAGTTCTGTAGGTGCCAATGCCTTGTTGATGCTAGAGGTCAGAGGAGAATGGCCATACTTTGTACCCATCTTCTGATGGCTACTTCCAGCAGGATAACGCACCATGTCATAAAGTGCGAATCTTCTCAGACTGGTTTCTCGAACAAGACAATGAGTTCACTGTACTCAAATGGCCTCCACAGTTACCAGAACTCAATCCAAAAGAGCACCTTTGGGATGTGGTGGAACAATATTTCCAGTACCTTGTTGAATCTATGCCAAGAATGATTATGGCAGTTCTTAGAGCAAAAAGGGGGTCCAGCCTGGAACTGGTACCTAATGAAGTAGCCAGTACCTATTATATATATATATATATATATATATATATATATATATATATATATATATATATATATATATAGGATCAACATTTTCTCACTGCCAACAAAACCTGTTCTCAGAATGCAGCGCAGGTGTCCAGTGTCACACAGTCACACACTCACTCTCACACACACACACTTCTCAGAGGGAGAGCATCATCTTTTGACAGTGTCATCCACGTCTAACACTGAGTGACAAGCGAGAGAGGGTCTTACTTTCCGTCTCCCCTACTGCTTCTCCTGATCTGACAGAGAAAGAAACTCTCCTTCTGGACACTTTCCTGATTCCAGATCAGGCCACAGGCTGCAGGCATCAGCTATGAGCTTAATATCAGAGGTTAAGTGCTTCCCATAATGCACTGCTCTGTAAAAGTGTAACTAAGGCTGATAAACGCACTGTAAATTATGTAGTACGAGTACCAGTTAACAGGCGGACTGCAGCATTTTGCACCATTTGTGAACGGGCAATAGCTGACCTACTACTCCCCACACACAGTGCATTACAGTAATCTAACCGAGTGGTCACAAAAACATGGATTACAGTCTCAAACTGTTGTTTGGATATATATTGCTTCATATTTGCTAGTTGTCTTAATTTAAAAAAGCTAGATTTAATTACCGCTCTAATCAGATTGTCAAATTTAAAATCGGTGTCAAACTTCTCTTAAATTTGTGACTGTAGGCTTAATATGCTGAGCTAACGAACCCAAATTGACCAGAGGAGTACCAACGATACATTTAAAAACCCTTACTTCTGTTTTGTTTTCATTAAAACTTAAAAAAAGAAAAGCCATCCAATCCTTCATTTCACTTTTCTGCTTCTCCTGATCTGACAGAGAAAGAAACTCTCCTTCTGGACACTTTCCTCATATTCCAGATCAGGCCACGGGCTGCAAGCATCAGCTATGAGCTTAATGTCAGAGGTTAAGTGCTTCCCATAATGCACTGCTCTCTCTTAGTGTAACTAAAGCCGATAAACCCACTGTAAATTATGTATTATGTTATCTCTTGACAATATAAATCCTGGGATCGAAAAGCTAATAACAACCTGTACACACACCAACGCATGCTGTCTTTGCCTTCTCATAAATAAACAAACTCTAAAACTCCCCACTGGCTGTAGCGAGGAGTGAAGATGTGTCATAAATATTACTCTCTTTTTAATTTAAAGCTTGTGAAAATGTGAATATTCTGCATATTTTCTCACCTTTCTACCTTCTGTCATACACAAAATGAAAAATAACAATACAATATGTTTTAAACACAACAGTATTGTTAATAATAATAATTATGATAAGAATAAAAGGAAGCACCAATATAGATTTTTTGACCAATACTGATAAATCTTTGGATTTTGAGGCTAATAGCCAATATAAAGTATTAGCCGATAAATATAGATGTAATGATTTGTCAAGATTTTCTGTAGAGGTGTCAAAATTAATTGTTTCTTCTGTGCACTGCGATGCAGATGCGGACAATTCAGCATCGATTCAGTAATAATAATAACCTGTTATTATATACTGGCTGTTTCTCAATACCAAGTACGCAAAGTTCGGACTTGCGTCTTTGGAAGTTCAGACTTGCCAAGTTTAGACTTGGAAGAACGATATCCCGAGGACACAAGTCGGGTACTTCTTCAAATGGAACAGCAGTGTACTTCATAACGTCACTTACCTCACCATGGATTCATTGGTTCCACTGTACATTAACAATAAAATGATTTCATTAATATTATATTAATATTATAAATCTACATTTTTGATTTAAGAAAATGTACACATATATTCATAAAAATGTTAATTAAAATGAGTTATTATACACAGACACGTGTCTTTGATTATAAGATTTATTAAACTACAATAGTAATTATACACACAATAAGAAATAAAGACATACATGATAAGAAATAAAGATTACATCAAACAATTTGGTAAAAGACTAACAGCGTACAACACGGTAACATAATTAAAGACAATTATAAAAGGTAACGAAATAACAATGCCAAAATAATACACCTGAGAACAAATAGATTTATAAGACAAAAAAACTGTCTGTTAGATATGCACAAGATGTATTAAATATCATGTTTTAACTACAATGGAGTGATGAGGTCCAGCAGTACGTCCAAGATGGCCGGGCCGAAGTAAAGCTGCATAAGTTGAGCCACATCGTTAAAGACGCGCTATCTTTGTGAATAAACTGCCGATTCGAGTTTAAAACACCTACTTTCTCGCCTGAAAAAGTCTTAGAAACTTTATTTTATGACACAGTAAAGGAGTATTTTTAAAACCGTGCGGGTTTCCTCCTCCGCCATTAGCGCTTGCTGGTTACGCTGTAATGCATTCTGGGATACCTGAGCTTCGCAAGTTCACAAAAGTCACCTCTCGATGCATCCTTGGCCAAAGGGGCAGAGCAAGTACACATCCGGGAATTTCATCTGTACTTGGCGAGATGTGAACTTTGAATTGGAACAGTACTTTGGCGACGGTTGATGACGTTTCACGAGGACACAAGAACGCAAGTACAGACAAGAACGCTTATTGAGAAACAGCCACTGACTTCATTTATCTCATTTGCATTATGTTGCAGTAGCTCACTATGGCGAGGTAGGCGAGCACGAGTATTTACAACGCTCCAACTACTTAAAAACGCAGAAACTCAGCACAATTTCTCTGCGTGTGTCTGCTGGACAGTCTTTCACTGACACTGACAGCAGAAGCCCCCATTTCACTCTGATTGACAGAATAAAGTAAACCCCATTTCTCTTTCTCTCACTGTGGCCTATTTGACCTGCTGGCGTGACTTTTCCTCTCCTCTCGGCTGTTACAGCGATACTTCTGGATCCAGATACGAGAGCGTGCCTGCAGAGATTTCTCCACCATGTCTACCATAGATCAGCTGTGATCGCCGCTGCCGTTTATTAGTGTCACTCATCTGTAAAGAGCGCCAGTGTGTAAGAGCCAATCGCAGCCCTTTCTGTTAAGCACATGACCAATCAAAGGGGTGTAAGAAAGAATCGAGATATAATTCAGACAGTGCAGCAGACATCAGGAACAAGTCCAGGTGTTACATAAATGATGTACATATTTAAAATGTTATTTAAATTATATTTCCCCCATTATTTTATCCTATTAATTTGCCACAAGTTCAAATTCAAATCATTTGAAAGGTCAATAATATTTTCTATTAATAGTATAATAACAATAATAGTATATTATTAGAAGTATAATAGTAATATAATAGTATAATAATAATAATTATAATTATTATTATTATTATATTTGTTAATAATTTATTAATAATTATATTATTATTATTATTATTATTATTATTATTATTATTAATGTTATTATTGTTGCTGTTATTATCAATAATAATAATTATTTTATATTATTTTATAATTATTATGAACAACAATAACAATAATGATAACAATAATAATAGCAATGATAATAATAATAATGATGATAATAATAATAATAAAATAATAATAATAATTATTATTGATATTATTATATTGTTTCCTATTATCTTTTACCGTTAATTAGCATAAGGCCTTAAAACAAATATAATTTAATGTATAACAATTTTTCTATTCCAATAATAATTAAATAATAATTTTCCATTTAATAAATGATTATCACAATTGAAATAATGTCAAAATGACTCTAAAATGTATATATATATATATATATATATATATATATATATATATATATATATATATATATATATATATATATATATATATATATATATATATATATATATATATATATATTAGGTTTTGGTTGAATGTGTGTTATTTTCAGTGTGGAAAAACAACCTCCACTTGTTTTTTCATGGCCCTCCTAAAATTACAACTATTGTATCATTCCTGCACAATCCTGTAATGAAGTCTGTCTCAATACAAGCACACAAAAGCCCTCAGGGAGAGCCGGACGGTCCCCTGCATGGCTCTCCTTTCTCACTAGTCTGTATTGATCTCAGTATTGGCAATGCCTAGCAAATACAAAAAAGCAAATGGAACCTCTTAGTAAACTCCATTCAGACTTCAGCACAGAATGTCCACGGCTTGTGAAAGGTCACTCGATGGCTTCCACCGGACACACAGCGACAGCTCTATTACTCACGGGGCTCGTTTCATTCATCTATAGAGTGCAGAATCGAAGGGCCCTCCTGAGGGTCTGTCTGGAAGACTTTACAGCTCATCCTCGTTCTTAAAAATTACACTTGTGCATTTTAGTTTTACCACAAGTGATCCATATGTTTCAGAAAAAGATCTCCAAAAAAGGTCTGAAAACGCATGTCTGAAGCAAGGATGTTAGTAAATGAAAACTAAAACTAAGACTAAAACTATTGGTCAAAATACATTTTTGCTAACTAAAAATAACTTTAAAAATTTACAACGAGTGAAAAACTAAAACTAAATGAAACAGTCAAAATAATAGCCCCACCCTAAAGCAGTGATAGCTCTGCCCTAAAGCACTGATAGTCCCACCCTAAAGCACCGCTAGCCCCACCCTAACGCACTGCTAGCCCCACCCTAAAGCACTGATAGTCCTACCTTAAAGCACCGATAGCCCCACCCTAAATCATTGATAGCCCCACCCTAAATCACTGATAGCCCTGCCCTGAAACACTGACAGCCCTGCCCTAAAGCACTGATATCCCTGCCCTAAATCACTGATAGCCCTGCCCTAAATCACTGATAGCCCCACCCTAAACCACTGATTGTGATAGATGCAAGCCAGTGGCGACAGCGGCAAGGAAAAAACTTCATCAATTGGCGAAAGTGAAGAATTAAAAAACCTAAATAGAAATCAGGCTCAGTTGTGCACGATTATTTCTCCTATGGCCAAAAGTCTTGTGCAGAGCTGCAGTCTAGGCGCCGGAGGGTGGAGAATGTTGGACCTCAGCGAAGACTTGTCTGTCCCTGGAGCGTCACAGGAATCAGATGCATGCTCTCTACTTCTCCATGACCACCACAGCGGCTGCTCAGGTAACGGCCTGGTCCAGGATTATGGAAATCTTGGGATCATCTCGTCGCTGGTCTTGTATTGAATCAGAGAATATCCCTGCTATAACACACTAATAGCCCTGCCTTAAATCCCTGATAGCCCCACCCTAAAACACTGATATCCCCACCCTAAAACACTGATAGCCCTGCCTTAAATCACTGATAGCCCCGCCCTAAATCACTGATAGCCCCACCCTAAAACACTGATATCCCCACCCTAAAACACTGATAGCCCTGCCTTAAATCACTGATAGCCCCGCCCTAAATCACTGATAGCCCCACCCTAAAACACTGATATCCCCACCCTAAAACACTGATAGCCCTGCCCTAAATCCCTGATAGCCCCACCCTAAAACACTGATATCCCCACCCTAAAACACTGATATCCCCACCCTAAAACACTGATAGCCCTGCCCTAAATCACTGATAGCCCCGCCCTAAAACACTGATATCCCCGCTCTAAAACACTGATCGCCCCACCCTAAAACACTGTTAGCCCCGCCCTAAATCACTGATAGCCCTGCCCTAAATCACTGATAGCCCCACCCTAAAACACTGATAGCCCTGCCCTAAATCACTGTTAGCCCCGCCCTAAAACACTGATATCCCTGCTCTAAAACACTGATCGCCCCACCCTAAAACACTGTTAGCCCCGCCCTAAAACACTGATATCCCCGCTCTAAAACACTGATCGCCCCACCCTAAAACACTGATATCCCCGCTCTAAAACACTGATCGCCCCACCCTAAAACACTGATATCCCCACCCTAAAACACTGATATCCCCACCCTAAACACTGATATCCCCACCCTAAAACACTGATAGCCCTGCCCTAAATCACTGATAGCCCCGCCCTAAAACACTGATATCCCCGCTCTAAAACACTGATCGCCCCACCCTAAAACACTGTTAGCCCCGCCCTAAATCACTGATAGCCCTGCCCTAAATCACTGATAGCCCCACCCTAAAACACTATTATCCCCACCCTAAAACACTGATAGCCCTGCCCTAAATCACTGTTAGCCCCGCCCTAAAACACTGATATCCCTGCTCTAAAACACTGATCGCCCCACCCTAAAACACTGTTAGCCCCGCCCTAAAACACTGATATCCCCGCTCTAAAACACTGATCGCCCCACCCTAAAACACTGATATCCCCGCTCTAAAACACTGATCGCCCCACCCTAAAACACTGATATCCCCACCCTAAAACACTGATATCCCCACCCTAAAACACTGATAGCCCTGCCCTAAATCACTGATAGCCCCGCCCTAAAACACTGATATCCCCGCTCTAAAACACTGATCGCCCCACCCTAAAACACTGTTAGCCCCACCCTAAATCACTGATAGCCCTGCCCTAAATCACTGATAGCCCCACCCTAAAACACTGATAGCCCTGCCCTAAATCACTGTTAGCCCCGCCCTAAAACACTGATATCCCTGCTCTAAAACACTGATCGCCCCACCCTAAAACACTGTTAGCCCCGCCCTAAAACACTGATATCCCCGCTCTAAAACACTGATCGCCCCACCCTAAAACACTGATATCCCCGCTCTAAAACACTGATCGCCCCACCCTAAAACACTGATATCCCCACCATAAAACACTGATATCCCCACCCTAAACACTGATATCCCCACCCTAAAACACTGATAGCCCTGCCCTAAATCACTGATAGCCCCACCCTAAAACACTGATATCCCCACCCTAAAACACTGATAGCCCTGCACTAAATCACTGTTAGCCCCGCCCTAAAACACTGATATCCCTGCTCTAAAACACTGATATCCCCACCCTAAAACACTGATATCCCCACCATAAAACACTGATATCCCCACCCTAAACACTGATATCCCCACCCTAAAACACTGATAGCCCTGCCCTAAATCACTGATAGCCCCACCCTAAAACACTGATATCCCCGCTCTAAAACACTGATCGCCCCACCCTAAAATACTGTTAGCCCCGCCCTAAATCACTGATAGCCCTGCCCTAAATCACTGATAGCCCCACCCTAAAACACTGATATCCCCACCCTAAAACACTGATAGCCCTGCACTAAATCACTGTTAGCCCCGCCCTAAAACACTGATATCCCTGCTCTAAAACACTGATCGCCCCACCCTAAAACACTGTTAGCCCCGCCCTAAAACACTGATATCCCCGCTCTAAAACACTGATCGCCCCACCCTAAAACACTGATATCCCCGCTCTAAAACACTAATCGCCCCACCCTAAAACACTGATATCCCCACCCTAAAACACTGATATCCCCACCCTAAACACTGATATCCCCACCCTAAAACACTGATAGCCCCGCCCTAAAACACTGATATGCCCGCTCTAAAACACTGATCGCCCCACCCTAAAACACTGTTAGCCCCGCCCTAAAACACTGATAGCCTTGCCCTAAATCACTGATAGCCCCACCCTAAAACACTGATATCCCCACCCTAAAACACTGATAGCCCTGCCTTAAATCACTGATAGCCCCGCCCTAAATCACTGATAGCCCCACCCTAAAACATTGATATACCCACCCTAAAGCACTGATAGCCCCACTCTAAAACACTGATAGCCCCGCCCTAAAACACTAATAGCCCTGCCCTAAAAAAAGCCCAGTTAACAGCACAGCACAGTTATATTGTTAACAGATTCATTCAAGCAGTGCTTGCAGAGCCGGTGAGCGCTCCGTGTATGCTTTCAGTTCTGTTATAAAAATCTATTTTCTTTGGATAACGGGATTTCGTTCAGACATATTTTCCTCACGCTTGCATATATATATATTTTGCTTGTTAGTTTGATTAGTGTTGATTTCAAATGCAATAAATCTGTTTGTATAAAACTTGTAGTAGTGGTGTTTATAATTGGTGGGTGCGACTAAATTTTGGCTGATGCGCCTAAGTCAGGAGCACCGGTGCTACCAAGCAAAAAGGTTATTTTCGAGCCCTGGGTAAGTAAAATACTTAGAATAAAATAATTTTCATAATGCTGCTGGTGTTACTACTACTATACTACTACTAAGAAAAACAATAATATTAAAATTATTACATTGTTAATTAATTAAAATACTACTCTATCAGTAGTCAACAGATAGAATGGAATGAAACGGAAAGGAATATAATAGAAAGTTTAAGAGTCTGGTTAAAAGGAGTATTAAATTATCTTTAAAAGGATAGAAAAAGAAAAGCATTTACTGATCCTCAACCACAAAAGACACTTTAAAAAATGTTGGAAACAGGTATTTCTTTTCACGTAAATGATGAAAACATTTCTATTTTTTGTGAACTATACCTGTAACATCTGTGCAACCTAAAACTTTCTTTACATTATAAAAATGTTCTTGAAGTTAAGATGTTTCCTACGGGCAAAAAGCTCCTTGAGGTGCCAAAAAGATTTTTTTTATGCTTCACCATTTTGAAACCCTTTAAATTTTGCTAAAGAATCAGAGGTCACAATCTTTTATTTTTATTACTTTGAAAGCTCAGAAAGCATTAGCATTACAGTTTCCTCAGAGGGATTGACCGTGTCACTTTTAACCGGCTTCAGATAAAAACCATCAGCTAAATGCCATCTTTAACTACTTACATATTTTTAATGAGTTTTGAACTATCGGAGAGCACACTGCAAACTTGAGACTATGAATAAAATATGTGAACAGGCACTTCATGCTGCTTTTCTCATTTCCGTCAGTGTCCACAAATGTTCAGAGGGCAGAATATGCCCTCTGGAGACACACGCCACCTCAGACTGCATTTACACTTGTGCAGTTTAGGCCATGTTAGACATTTTATTTTATTTTTGCACTAACTTCCTGCTTTTTTACAGTAACTGTAACTTACCTGTTTATGTGTTTTACAGTAGCAGTCTTACCGTAATTTATTTTTACAGTAAAATAGCCTGACCACAATTTATTTTTACAGTAAAATAGTCTTACAGCAATTTCATTTTACAGTAAAATAGTCTAACAGCAATTTCATTTTACAGTAAAATAGTCTAACAACAATTTATTTTTACAGTAAAATAGCCTTACAGCGAATTATTTTTACAGTAAAATAGCCTTACCACAATTTAATTTTACAGTAAAAGTCTAACAGTAATTTCATTTTACAGTAAAATAGCCTGACAGTTATTTCATTTTACAGTAAAATAGTCTAACAGCAATTTCATTTTACAGTTAAATAGTCTACAGCAATTTATTTTTTACAGTAAAACAGCCTTACCGCGAATTATTTTTACAGCAAAATAGCCTTACCACAATTTCATTTTACAGTAAAAGTCTAACAGTAATTTCATTTTACAGTAAAATAACCTGACAGTTATTTCATTTTACAGTAAAATAGCCTGACAGTAATTTCATTTTACAGTAAAATAGTCTAACAGTAATTTCATTTTACAGTAAAATAGCCTTACCACAATTTCATTTTACAGTAAAACAGTCTAACAGCAATTTCATTTTACAGTAAAATAGCCTTACCACAATTTCATTTTACAGTTAAATAGCCTCACAGCAATTTCATATTACAGTAAAATAATCTAACAGCAATTTCATTTTACAGTAAAATAGTCTAATAGCAATTTCATTTTACAGTTAAATAATCTTACAGCAATTTAATTTTACAGTAAAATAGCCTTACTGCACATTCATATTACAGTTAAATAGCCCCACAGCAATTTCATTTTTACAATACAATAGCCTTACCGCAATTTATTTTTACTGTACAATAGCCTTACCATAATTTCATTTTACAGTAAAATAAACTCACCACTACTTTTAGTAAAATGACCTTTAAAATAAACATTTTAATTTTACAGCATGACAATTTTTACAGTACTTTTACTGTAATTTATTGACATTTTAAACAAGCAGTACGAAACCTAGATTTTTTTTTATTTACTACTGAATCTAATAAATTCCAAACAAGATCATGTACAACAGTATTATTATTATTATAATTCATTGTTATTATATTCATTTTAAATGGTTAATAAAATAACTCTTTCAAATACTATTTTCAAATTACTAGAGTTTGTCATACGTGGAGTGACAGAGACAACTGAGTTCGGATCCACATGCAGGTTTATTTAGGCAGTCAGGCAAGCAATGGTCAACACAGATGCAAACAAGTGTATAAAGACAATCCAGAATCGTGGTCGGAATAACAGGCGAGAAGCAGGCAGGGACAAAAAGACAAACTAGGCAAGGGTAAAAAAAACACAGGAAAACAAGACAAGGTAAACGCATTGTAATGTTACTTACATAAACAAGACTTGGCGATGGGAGTGAGTGTGTGTGTTGCTTAAGTAGTATGTAATCAATCTTTGACAATCCTCCAATGGTGCGTGTGTAATCAGTCAGAACGAGGAAGCATGTGTGTGAGCGGAGTGCATGTATGAAAATGTAGTCCAAAAATGGCGGATTTGAAGTCCATAAGTGATGGAAGTGTGCGTGCAAACCAGCGATCTAGGGTGGTATGATCGCTGGTGATCATGACAGATGTTAACTTATTTTTTGCATTAACTGTCTCATTTTCGTCTTCGACTATGTAACAGTACTTGATTACTTTGATTACAGCAGAATACCTCAAATTTCCAATATGCAATAAGTTACTGTAAAAGTTTAAAATGACCCACAATGCAGTGCATTTCACAGTAGTGAACTGTAAAAAATGTACCGTATGTGGCAGTTTACTGGGCATTTTTGCAGTAAATAACTGTAAAATTGCAGCAAAGTCGAACATTGTACCTGGCTCCCTATTTTGTCTGAAACAACAACAACAACAACAATAATAATAATAAAGATAATAATAATAAATTAAAAATAAACAAAGAAACAAACAAACAAATAATTAAATATAAATAAATAATTAAATGAACTATTAATTATTCATTAATTAACATTATAATACATTTTATATTATTAGTAGTATTATTGAATAGTAAAATAATCCTAATAAATAAATAATTAAATAAAAAAAATTATGCAATCCAAATAGATAAAATTTAAAATGCCATTCAAATACTTTAATTTTAAATATTATGAACTAAGTCGTCTTGGATCACCCTAGCAACTAACTAAAAGCTCCTAGCAACCCACTGCCACAATCTAATAAACAGTGAATATGTTGGCAAACAGCACTGATGCTTTCTTAAGAAATGTTTGAAGTGTTGTATGAGGATGAATGTTACTGATGCTCTGGGCTGTTTGTGCCTGCAGGCTGCATGTGGGATTCAGGGAATATTCAAAGTCAATAAAATCACTGATGTCTCTTTAGAGGAAAAATAATAACTCCTGCATTGACTGGGCCGATAAATAAGAATGGACTAAATGCCAAAGCTGCCATCTTGTTTACATGTTTCCTGTCCTTGTAGACATGAACAAATAATTGGGGGAAAAAGAGGATGATTTAAGATGTAAAGATTTGGGATGTAAAAAAATTAAGTTTTTCTATATACAGCTAAAGTCAGAATTATTAGCCCTCCTAAGTTATTAACCCCCCAATTTATATTTCCCCTAAATTTATGTTTAACAAAAAGAAGATTTGTTTCATCACATTTCTAAACATAATTATTTTAAATTCAAATAAAAAATGGCAGTACCTAATATTTCACTAGATATTTGTCAAGACACCAGTATTCAGCTTAAAATGTAATTTAAAGGCTTAAATAGGTTAATTAGGGAAGTCATTGTACTGTATAACGATGGTTTGTTCTGTAAACAATAAAAAAAAATGCTTAATATTGACCTTAAATTAAAAAAAATTATAATTAAAACTGTTTTTATTCTAGCCGAAATAAAGCAAATAAGACTTTCTCCAGAAGAAAACATATTGTAGGAAATACTGTAAACAAGACTTTGCTCTGTTAATCATCATTTGGGAAATATTAAAGATATTGAAGTCAGAATTATTAGCCCACTGAATTATTAGCCCCCCTGTTTATTTTTTTCCTCCAATTTCTGTTTAACTGAGAGAAGATTTGTTCATTTCTAAACATAATAGTTTTAGTAACTCATTTCTAAAAACTGATTAATTTTATTAAAAAATTTAAATCTGCTTTTATGCCGAAATAAAACAAATAAGTCTTTCTCCAGAAAAAAATAATATATTATCAGACATACTGTGAAAATTTCCTTGCTCTGCTAAACATCCTTTAGGAAAGGAAAAAAAAAGGGGGCTAATAATTCTGACTTCAACTATATATATATATATATATATATATATATATATATATATATATATATATATATATATATATATATATAGTTGAAGTCAGAATTATTAGCCCCCTTTAAATATATATGTTTTTATATTTCCCAAATGATGTTTAACAGAGCAAGGACATTTACAGTTCTATCCCGCTGTCATCCTACAAAGGTATTTTTCTGTATTTCTCCCGTTTTTTTAATCTTTCTGATGTGGAGATTTCCTCACTATTATGCCGCCCTAGGTGGCCGCCTTGTTCGCCTCTATGGGCACGCCAGCCCTGGACATATTAATAATAATAATAATAATAATAATAATAATAATAATAATAATAGTCATGTTCACCAGCAATGTCTGCAGAGATTGCTGGTGAACTATAATTCTGTCATGTGTAAAAATTACACATTTCATGCTTTGTTTATTCTCCACAAATAAACATGTAGCAAATTATAATAATAATGTAGATTAACTTGCACGCATATTTACATCAATAATCTGTAACAAATTATAATGCCAGAGAGATTCTAGGCGGTGAAATGTCCGAGTGGTGAGGTTAACCCTTTCTGTCTGGGTTTTCGCCTGCTTTCTTGGAGGTTTCTCTGCTCGGGTCTCGTTCTGAGTTTCTGAAGAAGTTGCAGAGAGTTTGAAGAAATTTTCAAAACAGCGTGTTTCAGAGCAGAGAGGAGGGTTGCTTTGGAAGTGGGAGAGAGTCCAAACTTGAACCGCTTATGAGTTTGTGTGGCTTTGGTGGAGTCAGACATTGTATACAGAGAAATTAAAACTAAGATATTGATACAGGAGCAAGGGAAACGTTGCAAAACACATGATTAAACATAAAGAGAGTAAAGTTTAAATGAAAACATCAGTCTTAGACAAGCAGGTTAAAAAGTCCTGACCCTTTCCTGTGTTCAATGCTGCATGGCACATTCCTTTTGGGTCGTAAATACCTTGGAATCAGATTTCGAGTCTTCTCTGGACAAAGTTGGCTCGGTTGTGGAATAAAAAGCAAAATAGTTTTGTGTCTGGTCGGCCATATTTGTTACACATGACTCCAAATCCCTTCATTCTGCTTTACACACGCCAGGTTTCAATTCCACTGATCCCACACGGCATGCACTGAATTCCAGTGGTTTCATTACCATAACGTAAAATGGGCGTGGCTCGGTCAGTGTTTGGAAAACGTAATAATTTTAATAAGCTGAACTGTTTAATAATTTATTTGCAGCTTTTTCTAATGTATACTAATTATTATAACCTTTGTAAACAATACAATAACTCCCCCCCCCCTCCCCCACTCTCCTCTAACTTATATTCCTCACAATCACTGCTCTATTTAACATTTGCACATTTCAAAATTGCACATATTCATTGCACTACATTGCCCATTTATTTGAACTGTACATACCCACTGCACATGGACATTTATAATTATGTACACACCCGCTGCACATATTCATTTGTAATTGTGTTTATCTATCAGCACACGTCTGATTATTAATAGCATCCTGTACATATATTCGTCTATTGTAAATCTCTGTTCATAGCTAGTACAACCTGTATATAATGTTGATGGTACATCCATCTGTAAATATCACCATAGTTTTTCTATATCTGCACTTTATATCTTATACCTGTATCCTGCACTTGCAGCTATTGCACTGCTGGTTAGACTGCATTTCGTTGCCTTGTACTTGTACATGTGTAATGACAATAAAGCTGAATCTAATCTAATCTAAAATAATAATTACAATGTATTACTGACCGTTTCTGTCAGGGTTCTGCCACTCTGGTCTTGTAAATTCTTGTTTTGGTGGCAGAGCTCGGACACTAGTTCTGTCTTGTCCTGTTTCTGTCATTGTGTGTCTCTGTGTGCGCGCGCGTTCTTGTACTTGTGTTTGTGTTTTCGTCTGTCTGCAGCGTGGTGTTTCATTCCCAACGTCTCAGTCTAGTTGGTTTCGGTTTTGGTCGGCGCTGGGATGAAACATGCACGCTGCGTGTGTGAGTGCACGGTGAATGCTTTCATTCATCGTGTACTCGTGTCTTGCCTCCAGTCTTCTGTTGGTGTTCTTTAGTACGTGGTGCGTGTTTACATGCACCGCGTGCTTGTGTTGTCATGAACATGCGGTTATGAGTTCCCTCATTGGCTGCGTGTTCTAGTCTTGTTTCATGTGAGCACATGGCTTGTGTTGTCTCTTTGTGTCATGTGCTCTCCCGTCTATTGTCTAGTCCCACCCTCCTTGTTAACCCATTATTAGCTAATTATGTTCATCTGTTTGTGTTAATTTCCTACAGTTTATAAACCCCTCATGACTGCTGTCCTGTGGCAGTTCGTCGTCGATCTTTCCCTGTCCTGCTGTGTCCAGCCCTGCCTTGTCTTGCCTGCCCAGTCAAGTTGGTTTGTTTATTTGTTTTATTTGTGTTTTCCCCCTCGGGGTAGTTTGTTTTGCCTTTTTGTTTTATTCGCACTTTAATATTAATAAAACCCATTATTTGTTGCAATTGAGTCCTCGCTCCCTCATCCTTCCTGAAACCTGACAGTTTCAATGGTTTACTTACAATGAAATAACTCGAGATTAACATTTTTAGTTTTTTTTTTTTTCTCATACAAATGCAGTAAAATGACATTATTCCAGTATAGAAGGTCAGAATTTATAGCTCTGTCTGAGTCTAGCTTGCAAAGGCCACTGCTAATTGCATTCCCAAACTTTTCTGATCCATGAAACAGTTTTAAAAGCTCGCATTTGAACAAATCTTTGAAAGGCACACAAGAATAATCTTCAAAAAAAAATCTTTTTAAAAGGGCATCATTTACCAAAGACTGATTTTAAACCAGGCAGGGGTCCAACATCAGTGACCTGCACAATGAGATTTAGATTAAGCTGCCAAACCACTCAGATCTACAATGTTTACAGAGTGAGAAACAACCTCGGTGTGTTTAAAAGAAAAATAACTTCTCTTCTTTTTTTCCCCCAAGATCAATAGCCAACAGAACAAAGCACGTCCAGGGGCGAGTCTGTGTCCTTGAGGCTTTCTTGCCGAACTTTCTGAAAGCAGCTGAGCTTGTTCATAAGCATCTCTGCTTCCTCCGTCCATGCGCACAGGAGGGACGCGGGGAGATAAAACACATGAAAGCGTGGCCTACAGAAGACGCACAGAGCTGCCAAACTGTGCTGGACCGGGATGAAATCCACTGGCATCCATGCATCCCTTCCCAACCGCTTCCAAACTTCCGCTTTTTTTATCATACCGCGGCTCTCTGCTCCCTGGGAGAAAGTGCGCACTGGCTGGCTGGCGTTAAGCTCTTTTTGAAGTGTTGCTCAGCTGTTTTGGGACTACTGAGAGAGGAGGAAGTAAAGGAGCGGAGAGATAAAGACAGAAGGTCGAACAAATGAGAGAGATTTCATCCTGGTGCGGAAGAAGGAAACAGGCTCTTTTCAGGATGTGAGATGAACGAGAATCAAAAGGAAATTCCCTTGAGCTGTGCATCTAGGATTTACATATATATCTATATTTACTCTTGGAAAACAACATCTCTGTGCTATTTTTGTACTCACAGACTTCAAAATCTCTTACGAAAAATAACTTTGGCATAATGTTTGACATTCTGTAGAGATGTGTGATATTGACCAAAAAAAGTTCATTTTTGGGGATTTTGTCTATTCAGTGTTCACTCTTTTTCATGAACAGCAGATTCAAGGACTTTCGAGGACTTTTTAAAGCACCATTAAAGGTGCAGTAGTCTTGTATTCAAAAACGAAAATCTCTTCACAGTCCAATAGTAATGATTACAGTATATGATCTAAATGTATTTATAAGTATTTTATATTCTGGGTAAGGCATACGACTAAAAATATGTTCATCCAATTAAATATTGTCGGGATGATAATTCCCATCATTCTGATAAGTGGCTCAAACTATCTGTCAGCAAATGTAGATTGTACAACTATGCAACTCTGTTCATGTAGATCCGCTGATCTGCGTGATCACGTGCACACAGGTGACAGCGGTAAAAACAAATGTTGAATAAAACTTTTTAAAATCCTGAATCAAGCTGGAGGAAGGATGACACCATAGCTGAAGTATTACTTTTAGACAGATAATGTTCTGTTTTAAAATTATTTTAGTCACACAAAGCTGATGTAGATTTTGCTGTTATGAATGGGTTATATGCACAGAAGTGTTGTTCAGTCACTGAACACTCCCAATGTAACCAAGGGGAGTGACACATACAGCTGAGGTAGGATCCAAAATGCAGGTTCAATCAGTGGTCAGGCAAGCAAAGGTCAATACAGGTGCAAACAAATATATGAAGACAGTCCAGAATCGTAGTTGAAGTAACAGGCAAGAGGTCAGAAGGCAGGCGGCAGACGGAGACAAAAGGTAAACAAGGCTGAGGTCAAAACACGGAGAAACAAGACAAGGAAAACGCGTTGTAGTGTAACTATACAGTTAACAAGACTCGGAAAGTGTATGAGTGTGTGTGCTGCTTAAATAGTGTGTGCAATCAGTCTCTGACAATCCTCAGATGGTGCGAGTGTAATCAGTCTAGATGAGGAAGCATGTGTGTCTGGGTGAAGTGCATGTACTGTATGCAGTTGTAGTCCATAAACTGGCGGATTTGTAGTTAGAATGAGAGATAATGTTTTTCAGCGACCTCTGGTGGTTAAAGGTCGCTGGTGATTGTGACACCCAACTTTTTTCAGTTTCATAAGGGACTTTTTACAGCATTGATAATTTAGATTTTTTGTAAGTTTAACAAAAACAAAACAGATGTCTATAGCCCTATTCTGCATAGGCTGCTATACTGAAGTGAAGTTTTTATATTCACATTGGTCCATTTTTGAACAATGACGCGCTCCCTATATTGTTTACTCTGAATATTCAGTCTGAAAAAGTAATAAGTATAGGTGGGCATAGATAATTTTATCTAATCTTAATAATTATCTAACCTAATCTCACTGTAATCTTAAAATTGATCTAGATTAATCTAGATTAAAAGGGCTCATTTGAATTCTGCCGAAGGCAGTTAGAATATGTATGCTAGCCAAATAATAACTAAAAGTAAGTCTTTGAGAACGGGTTTCTCAAGCCAGGTGGCGCATTAGACCAGGGGCTCATCTCCTGTTTCCAAAATGCATCACAAACTGCTTGAGAAACTGTTCTACTATGACAATGGGTGATGAAAATAAATGATGTTCAATAAGATGTACTTGTGTTTACTGACTGTTTATTCAGTTAAACATGAATTTTGAACTGTAGGCCTACATAAGCTCAAAATAGCAATTTTTGATGACCTTAATCCGACTAAAGTCATAACTGAACTAAACAGAAATGGAATTAAGACATGTGGAGTATGCATAAATTAGTGACATTATTGAAGTAAACACCACAATCAAACTATTACCGTCATGTAGGATTTTTCGCCATATTTTCCGACAAGACCCACACGCGGCTGTCAGTAAAGGACCTCACTCACACTCACACACACACACACACACATCATGAACTGCAGAAGTTTTTTCTTTCCTTTCGGCGTACGTTATTAAATTCCATAACACTCTCACCAGTCCATACTCATTATTTGCATCTAATACCCCAGTTTGTCATGGTGCATGAATGAAATGTTCAAGAGTGAAAGTGAAACTGCCGACCTGCAGTTAAAGTCACCAAAAATTACAGAAAACTCTTACATGAAAGCACTTCACATAAACACCTTAATTATAATAATGTCTATTACGGTAAATAACTAGATTACAGATGTCCATGTAAGTTTAGTCAGTAATGTCTTCAAAGTGAAAGATCCAGAAGGGCATCCGGCTGATTTGATTCAGAAGGGCACTTTTTTGTCAGACGGCAATTTTTTTTGTAGTCCCCAAACTTTGTTCGCTGTAGACTTTGCTAAGCTAAGTCTGTAAAAGCCAATGTCTTCCTTTCCATTGAACTTTTAGATTGAGCATTTTACACATCAACAAAAGTTTCAAATCTGATATCGTAGTGGACCACCCCTTTAAGAAAGTTGTGTTCAATCATCAGGTTTAAGTCTAAAACATTCAGTTCTGTACTTTTTTAGGACATTTAGAGTTGCTACACTTTCAAATTATTGATGTATTTTATGATTCATGTTATTTTCTGCATGTTCACTGGTTATGAATTGTATTATAGGACCTTTATCACTGCTCTTTCAACATTTGATATTGAAAATTGAACTGTGCAGTTTAACCATGGGACTTTTATAGACATTTAAGTAGTTTGAAACAATATATTATATAATAAATAATGTGAGAATTAAATCTGTAAAGAAGTTGGACATGTTATTGAAAGATTGCAGATTCAATTCACTGTCCCGGAATGAATTGAAGATGGGGGAGCGTATGAACTCTATAAGATCCATTTAAAATGATGTCAGCTTGACTCTAGTCTTATACTGTAGGTGGCCTAGAAAAGGCTGTTTTATTCTACAGTACATTGTGAATGTGTCCTCAAGGGGGCAGACGGAGGAGGTCTATAATACCTGGAGAAAGCATTAGCTTTCACATTCATCTCACTGGCAGTTGCTTGGCAGGCGTAGGACCTTTGTTAATGGGACCAGAATGTTTTAAGCCAATCATCTCAAATGTAAATGCCATCATGAAAAAAAAGGCTGATCTAAAAATGTGTTACATGTGGAATAACATCCACTACACTGAAAATCATTTTTTTGCTGCATGTTCAAGTGGACTAATTAAAATCTTCTGAAGATGAGACTTTGTCCTGTTCATTTATTTAAAGTTTATTTAATCCAACTGAAACTGAGCAAAGGACACTTTGTTCCAAACAAGTCTTGCACTGGGATGATTCAGAAGAGTAAAATGTTATGTTATGCATGTATTATAAAAAAAGAAAATAATATAGTAATTTAGCTGTGTATTTTTGTTGCAGTTTTAGTCTGTTTGTTTTTTGATTTTTTAAAATACTATTTTAGCCTCTATTTTAGATGTAATAAGAAATTTAAATGAAAAACAATATTAGCTGCCTTCTTTTAAACCTTATGGGCTCTATTTTGACGGTCCATGCGCAGAGCGCAAAACGCAGGGCGCAAACGCTTTCAGGGCGTGTCAGAATGCATTTTTGCTAATTTAAGGACGGAAAAATCTGCTTTGCGCCGCAGCGCATGGTCTAAAAGGGTTAAGTTTATTTTCTTAATGAGTTATAGGTGTGTTTTGAGAATAAACCAATTAGAGTCTCATCTCCCATTCCCTTTAAGAGCCAGCTGCGTCGCACCAAGAGCGCATTCGCTATTTACAAGATGCAAAGTAAGTCTAAGTGGAAAAAATGAGCATTTCACCAGCAAACAGTTAACAGTTAACAGTTTTTTAACAGAAAACTGTTAAACAGAGCATCTACTGCATGAGAATGAGAGATAATGGATCACTTTCACTTTCGCTCTTGGATAGGGAAACCTTTATGCACAGACATCAATTAGCCTATAAATAATTAATTTTGTTTGTTAAGCGCAAATATTCGTTTCAAAACTATTTCTAAATTCAGTTCTAATTTCCAGCAAACTAATAAATGAACAATAACAAAATGAGCTCAAAAACCTGAGTTATATCCTAAAACACATGCTGTGCCCCATATGGTCTAAAACCTGACAGGTGGGCAAATCTAAGCTTGTTTTTAATAAAACAAATATAAATATGGACATAATAAATAATACTGCTAATAATAATAACATTATACAAAAGCAAATTGTTATGAATGAACTGAAAAAGCCTCCCGAGATGAAGAAGACATAAAAGCAGTGATTTTTCATATTTATGTAGGCTAGAAAATAATATGTCTTGTAATATTTTAATCCTTTATATTTATATCCTATATCTATTCTTATTATATCCTATATATATCCTTAATATTTAAATGTTTTCATATGTAAAGATATTTGCCTATTGCTCTCTTGTGCCTATTAAGCAGTGCGTAAGCGAGGCGCAATTCTGCTCCGGAGTTTAGACCGGGTTAGTTTTGGTCTAATGAAAAATCTATTATAGTTTCTCAAAATAGCAACGCGCCAGCGCTCCGCCTCAGAACGCCTTCCTTTTAGACCAGAATGCCTATGGGCGCACAAATGAGCGCTAATGCATTTGCTATTTAAATAGCGTAGCGCAACGCCTCAAAACGACTCTTGCGGCAAGCTGAAACTACCAAAAGACTATTGCGCCACACCTTGCGCCACACTGCGCCGGGTGTATGATAGGGCCCTATATCTTTAAACATTTGCCAAAATCCTCAAGCCAAAAATCATTAGACTATTACGTAAAGATCATGTTCCATGAAGATATTTTGCACATTTCCTACATTACATATTTTAAAACTTTTTTTATTAGTAATGTCCATTGCTTACCAGTCATTTCTGGAACACATTTCCTATATGGATTTAAGGGGTGTTACAAATTAATCGACATATCAATACAAGTTAAAGAAATGGCTAAAAGCAAATCAAGTTTGTAATTATGTGTAATTCTTTAGTCTAACACTTGCAACTTTTATAACCAATACCTTTAGGTTCAAACGTACCATTTGAAATGATAACCGCCCCACTGACAGCCTCCGTGTCTTTATTTCTGAGAGTGCAAAGCAGCAAACAATCAGAGCTAACAATGAAGGATCACAAAACCGTCCCTTCTCCAAACACAATTTCCCATATCAGTCGAATTTAACACAACATAATTGTTTGTTGATGGCAGTAAAAGGCCAATTTAAGTCTTAAATAATACCTCGCACTGCTCTGGAAAGTGCTTCAGAAAATAATCCCGCTGCTGAATATCATGCTTTGCGAAGTTCTCATTAGCAACAATTGGCTCTGAATCGGAGTTTCATCCTCATCATAAATCTGTGCAGTCCATCAAGCCGTAAAGATGTCATCCAGCCAATGACCAATAATTGAGAGTGAACTCGAGGCTTCGCGGATCTAATGGGATTCTGATACTAGAGATCAATCTCTCGCTTTCTCTTTCTCCTCCCACAGCTCATTAATGCTCATCTTCCCGCATTTAGGATGCAGAAAGTGTCTGCGTTGTGTTCTCCTCTCACCTGCGGGCCATTTCCAGCCTTGCCACGGTATCTCTCAACCCACCATCCACATGCTGTGCACCGCTCACATTTTTGCATCCCTCGCTGCGAAATGATGGAGAGCAGCTGTGCACTTTTAAAAATATATTAGCCATCTGCCCTGGGGATCTCAGCCCTCCTGTACCGGGAGGGAACAAATAACGGACCTTAATGCACGACGTATGAGGCTCGAGGGTAAATTAGCCCACTTAATACCACCTGTAACAATTGCAAAAGTAAGTTTGGGCATGGCCATTTGAATTTAAATTTAAAATTAACCATAGGATTTTGTTAGCTCACATTGCTAGTTTTGTGGTGAACAATTCATCTGTACATGTCATTAGGGGGAAAAAAATCATGGTTTGCCCTTGTAATATAGAATTGAAATCTGAAAATGCACTTCCTATTCGTTTTCTCAGATTATAAGGCATTGGGCGTGGCTAACATACTTAGCCACACCCCTACAACTGTCAGTTTTGACAACAAACAGAAATGGTGAGGAGTGTGATAGGTTGTGATATCTCTTCCCAAACCCTTTTACTACATCCAATTAGCTTGCAGTAGAAAAAACAAGTCACGCCCACTGTTTCCTCATTTAATATGCTGTTTCTTTAGGAACTGCAACAGTCACAATATGAACAAAAAATTGAAGAAGTAGGTTGTTGCTATAAGTGATACAGCTGCAGCTGGAAGTTAACGAGAATTATTTTTTATCCATTATTTATAAAATTATCCATTAATTGCATTTTATTACTGCCAAACCCTTCCCTAAACCCAACCATGACAGTTATTTAAAAACAGTCATACCAAATATTATTCATATTATTTATTAAAAGGGACCTATTTTACCTCTTTTACAAGATGTAAGATACGCCTTTGTGTCTCCTGAATGTATTTGTAAAGTTTCATCTCAAAATACCCATCAGATTATTTATTATAGCCTCCAGAATCTGCCCATTTTGTTTTCTGAGTACAGTGTAGCTGTTTTTGTAGCCTGGGGCT
Source organism: Danio rerio (assembly GCF_052040795.2). Classification (NCBI taxonomy): domain Eukaryota; kingdom Metazoa; phylum Chordata; class Actinopteri; order Cypriniformes; family Danionidae; genus Danio; species Danio rerio. The sequence goes on from NC_141025.1 coordinate 12,431,766, forward strand.
TTAAATACAAATGAGCTGCTTCTCCCCGCCCACCGTTGCCATGTGTGTGTCTGCTTCTCATCATGCGTTACGTCGGATAAACAGCAGTCAGTAACAGAGACGGACTTGGATGTAGCTGAAATACAGCTCAATAGTCCAAAATACCAAATAAGTTTATTTAATGTATTTGTGGTGGAGTTTATTGAAGCCTTTCTGAAATGATGAGCCTCACACAAATACCGTTTGCAGTACACACACACACACATTTGCGTTTACTGACACCATGCAACTGTGGTGATTATAGCGGTTAAGAATTACAGCAATTTTACTGTCTTTATTACATGCTCTGTTTTAAAAATGTTTCAGATCGTTTAGACACTCTAGATCTTTTAATTGCAGTTACTTGCTAAAAAAATGTTCTTTGGACCTGTGTTAACATGTTATGATAGAAACATGGCGCCTGACAATTAATTTGGTGAGCGGAGAAAACTGCACTCCTATATCACATTGTGGTGGGCCTCAAAATCGCTGGGTTTTGGATCCTATTTCAACGTCAGTAAATAAAAAAAGAGACTTAGAATGCTTTCACATCTGTAGTTCGCTTCATTTGGTCCTCACCAAGGGCAATAAATGATACATTGTTGCATAATCTCGTCGTTTTCACACCACACTGCTGGCTTTGGTCCGAACCAGTTGAAACAAACCAAAATGCAGTCATCTGACAAAATCCACATCTCTTATTGGCCAGATGTTGTTGAACATATTTCCTAAACTGCTTATTGATTGGTCAGAATTCACGTGCGGGAAAATGCCAATGAACTCCCGCAAGTAAACAAAATCGGCAGACACAAAATGTCGCTTTTTACTATGCAGGGACGACTGCACTGACTGATTGTATCCCTGCTTTAGACAAACTATACATTTTGAGAATTAAGCGCGGCTGGAAAACAGGGTTTTAATGCATCGCTCGTCATTCCAGGAGGAGGCGTGAATTAATTTAGCTAAACTGCGACATGGTCATCTTGCGGAAATATTACCAACGATCCATTAGGTAATGTTTTCCCCTCTCTCTCTCTTGGTAAAGCGCTGTCAAAAAATAATTTTCCTCCATATCCCATAATGCACAGCGCATCGGCCTACGGCAGCTGAATTAGTCCAAAAGGCGCAGTACTTTTTGCGGTTGGACCTGTTTTAGTATGGATCATATTCTCACCACAAACGAACCGTTCCAGGGTTTGTTTGATTGCGTACCGAGACCACCTCTTTAAGCAAGTCTCGGTACGCTTATTGAGTCCATTTTTGGTGCGCACTAGAGTACGATTGCTGCATTCTCACCTGCCCAAACGAACCGCACCAAAAGGGAAAAAGAACTCTAGAGCGATTCAATCGAACTAAATAAGGCAGGTGTGAAAGCACCCTTTTGGACTCTATTGTAACAATCTAGGCGCAAAGTCTAATGCGCAGGGTGCAAAAGCATTAAAGGGGTGTCCGAATCCACTTTTCCTATTTTAAAGATGGAAAAATCCACTCTGTGCCGCGGCGCATGGTCTATGGTGTGTTGTGTTGACAATAAACTCATCTCCCATTCCCTTTAAGAGTCAGTTGCGTTGCGCCATGGCACATTTATTATTTACAATTGCAGATTTTGTATGTGGAAAAACTGAAGATTTCACTAGCGAGAAAACAGTTAAACATCTGCAGCAAGAGGATAAAGAATGAGCCTCCTCCATTCGGCCTCTTTCACGTTCTCTTTTTCTATTTCGTGGAAAAGGAAATGGTGTTGTACGCAAAGACATCCTTTAGCCTACATAATTAATTTAATTTGTTAAGCATAAAGATTTGTTTCAAAACTATTTCTAAATTCAGATTTAATTTCCAGCAAACAAATAAATGAACAACAATAACGAAGTATGGTCAAAAAACTGAGTTATATCCAAACACACGTCCTGTGCTCCATATGGTCCAAAACCTGACAGGTGGATAAATCTAAACTTGTTTTTAATAAAACAAACATAAATATGCATAGAATAAATAATACTGCTAATAAAAAGAACATTATGCATCTGCAAATTGTCATGAATAAAACAAAAAAATATAAATGTATTTAACATGTTACATATCTTCAATGCAAAATGCAGAGAACATCCATCTGAACAACACATGTGAATAATCTAGGTTCTCAAATGCAAACGATTCAAAATAAAAAATATTCAAAACTGAAATGCATCATAAAATATAACATAGGTTAATAAATCCAAACAAATAGCTTCCTACAGCTAGTATTTCAATGATTCTCTTGCATACCGTAGTGTAATGTCTAATTGATGACAAAACAGATTTTGCTTACATTTAAGATTTTAAGGCTGAACAGCATGAAATGCCATCAGTCTACAGACATTTCCCAGTATTTCTCTGTTGCAATCGGGATTTCACAAAAATTAACCCCAAAAAAGCCAAAGCAAAGCAAAGACTATAGATTACTGTGGTATAAAAACAGCACTACAAAATACAAGAGAGAGAGAAATCGACTGAGAATGTCACACCTGTTTTATAATGATTTCTTCAGCTGTATGATTTTTCAGCTTTATACAGTTTCTGTCGCCATCTTGTTGTGGAACGTCAACCGTCAATTTCTTTGCTCTGCTCAATATAATAGGCTGATGGCCGCCAATGCACTGAATCTCTGAAAATGTACAGACATATTTTCAAATAGGCACTATCCTTGTAAATAACTACATAGTTTTAATCCAGACAACTACATTCTTGTTATAAAAGGCTCAAAAGTACATTATGTTGTCGAACAGCTCCAATGTTTGCCAAACTGTAGTGAGTTTAGTTCTCTGTAATTATATATTCTTATCAGCAATGTACAGTGGAGTTTTCATTTCATTCTTGCTGAGCTTCCGTGGTATTTTTATTCCACCGTACAAGACATAAAATGACTTTACTTTTGTTAACCCAGGTCCCATCTGGATTTCATTTCTAAATAAATTCACCATTAAGTCTTTCTCAGTGAAAGTTTCTCTATGATTGCACCCAGAACTGTCAAGACGTGTGACAGACAAACAAGTTTAGGTGTCTCATTAAAGCAGAGGAAGACTCTTCAGTCTGTTTTATCAGTCAACGTAGCACGGTTTAGTCTTGAATAAATCCTTGAAGTAACAGCTGCTCTAGTAATATTAATGATATTGCTAAATGACTTAAAAAGCAGGTGTCAATGAGACTTATTAACAAGTTACATCAGAGACAGATAAAACAAAAGAGGCAGGGGTGCTGTGTAAACTATTGCGTTTTCATTTTAAAATGGAGTTTTAGAATAAAAATGCTCTTCATCCAGACTAGCATTTTGAAAAACAATCTCTATCCACATGCACTACATAAAGCCTAAAAAGCATGTCTTCTATATTTCAGACACACCTCCCATTTTGTTCTTTCTCCCGGAAAAAAAAAAAAACAGAGGAAGTTTGTCCAGCCCATTTGAATCTGACTCCAGCCTCTGTTTATATCTAAACACTTGCTTGATTTCATGTGGAAATCTGAAGTTTCAGAAGGCCTGGAAGAGTTTGGTTATATGTTTTCTGTATTGTTAAAGTCACCATGAATCAGAAGTTTGTCCTTTTTTCTGCTATGTTGTCATACATCCACTTGAAACTGTCCTAAAGTAAAAAAAAAAAAAGTAATAAGTTTATTGATATGATGGTCCATTTGAGTATTACTGTCTGCTTAATATCTGTTGATGCTGCTCCTTCAACAGACATTTAACTGACTATAAGAAACTTCAAGTACATGTCAACTTACACTAAGCCTAACCCAACCTAACAGTCTACTTATTATCAAATGAGAATTAGTTGCAATGAAAATGCAATGTAACGTAAATTCATCAAACGGATCATCTAAATAAAGTGTGACCAAAAAAAGTAGGGCGGTGCATGATTTTTTTCTTTGAGAACCAATTGGATTGTGAAAGACGGGTGCTGCTTACAAAATGAAGATTGACGAATTGACAAATTCAGAGCAGAAACGAGATGCTCACTGATCGCTCCACCCTACAGGATTTCCATGTGACCAGGAAGTGGAGAAAGTCATTTCACAGGGGAAGGGAAAATTGTAGTATTTTAATAAAGTTTATGAGGGCAATAACATTTTTATAAAATTATAAAATGCACAGGTAAATTGGTTATAACAAAAAATACTATATACATATAAAAAATAGAAGACAAAAATTTGTTTTCAAGGCAACTTTAAAACAAATCCACTTTGCATTCTCTTACAAAGATGAGGACACGAATTTATACAGTAAAACAGATGCCATTGACAAGTGCAAAGAAATGAACTGAAATTTAAATTCTGAAAAGTGGTTGATTAATCACAACAAACTGTTTTTAACCTTAAACCAACCCAGGCTCATGCTGAAAACGTAGCCCTATATTCATTTCTGAAGAGCGCCAAATACGTCCCAGGAGGTATATCATTTTGCTGTTTTTGTTTTCACAAATACAACAGAGGCCGCTGTGTATGCTTTTTCAGATCTCAAATTTCTCTCGCGAGTGCCATTCGAGCCTGCTATTCTCATGTAAATCCACCAGAGGCCGCTATCGACTGACTGACTGACCGACCAACCGGTACCCCCACCTACCCCCTTTCCTAAACCCAACCGATAGTGTTTTCAAAAGCACGAATTAACCAGCGCTCACCCACTTCCCTATACCCAACCAATAGTTTTTTCAAAAGCAACTTGGAAAAAAAAAGCCCCTGTCTGATTTTTACCACGTTTTCAGATTTTACGACATTTTCACCCTGTTATTTACTTGTTTATTTTGTTTTTTGGCTTTTGTTTTTGTTTTACCTGCTTTCTGGAAGCGTTCTTTGACTGACTCACACTAGGTCATCGTGGTCAACACCTCTCTGCGTCTCAAGTCCACCAACATACACAGCGAGCCACTAGACAAACTGGTAACAGCGAAAAAGGCGTTCACACAGAGTTAAGCTGTCAGCTGGTGAGTGTGAAAAGGAACGGCATCATACCGCCCCGTAGCGTTCGTTTTAAAAACAAAATGCAGCCATACGGTCTTCTGGCTATTTAATTCGCAATCTCCATAAATGTATATAGGGTTACGTTTTCAGAATGCGCCTTTGTTGCCTTAAATGGACGTAAAACTTTAGTTTAGTCAGAGGCATTCGAAAAAAAAAAAAAAAAAAAGTAAAACCGCTAATGGAGAAGTTAAACTGGCATCCATCTGATTACATTTGTAACTGTAAAACCAATCATACTACTTGAAAACCTGGAATCTGAGAATTGCAAAAAAAAAAAAAAAAAAAAAAAAAGAATTTTGAGAAAATTGCCTTGAAAGTTATCCAAATCAGGCTCATAGCCATGCATATTTCTAAGTTTTGATTTACAGTTAAAATTATTAACCCTCCTGTCAATTATATTTCCTTTTTCAAATAATTCCCAAATTATGTTTAAGAGAGCAAGGAAGTTTTCAAAGCATTTCCTGTAATATTTACAGAATTTATTTATTTTTGTTTAAAACCATTTTGAGGTCAATGTTATTAGCCCACTTAAGCATTTTTTGTTCAGTTGTCTACAGAAAAAAACATTGTTACACTGTAATAAATTCACAGAAGTTCACAACGATACTGTAATTTTGACATTTTTTTTACATTAGTGTCACTTTACAGGATTTGAATGTTCAATTTTATTGTGAAATTAAGACAAACAACATGATTACAGCTAATTTCTGTATCAAATGCTATTTCTTTTGCACGTTAAGTATAGGAAATCAAACACTATTACTATTTTATTCAACCAAATAATTATTACACATTGCCCTTTATGCTAGTACAGGCACTTTTTTATATTTAGAAATATTTACAGAAATATTAGTACCTCACAGTAATTTACTGTGAATTTACATACAGCACTCTACTGTGAAACTAATGCAATAATTAGCCAGTAATTTACTGTATATTTAAGGTAAAATATTTTACAGTGTATACAATGATTTTCCCAATTAGCCTAATTAATCTAGTTAAGCCTTTAAATTGCACTTTAAGAGAATACTAGTATCTTGAAAAATATATAGTAAAATATTCTGTACTGTTATCATGGCAAAGATAAAACAATGAGTTATTAGAAATAAATTATAAAAACTATTATGTTGAGAAATGTGTAGAAAACATCTTGTTTCCATACAAGAGAAATTGGGGGAAAATATACAGAGAGATAATAATACAGGGAGGGTTTATAATTCTGACTTCGTGATAAATATTGACTAAACAACTTTATTGAAGATGATCTTAAAATTCCAATAATTTTCGGCATAAAAGAAAAAAAAAATTGGACTACATACAGTATAATGTATTTTTGCCTATTGCCAAAAACATTCCCATGCAACTTAAGAATGGTTTTGTGGTCCAGGGTCACATTTCTAGGTTTGCGCTGCATGGTCAGAAAGTCTCAGCTTTAGTGGCTGCTGAGGTTTGTAGGATATAGCCAGAGCATTCAATCACCAGGACACAATGCCATTTAATATCACATCACTCTGCCAATGACTGACTGTGCAAGACTTCTATTGTGCCACATCCGGACACACATCTGCAAAATGTCTGTATGAATGGGAATGTGTGCTTTAACTCTTCATGACGAGTAATAAGGACGAGATGTACTACAGGAACTAGCATGGAAAAAGCACATAGTAATAATAAATCTTCTGGGATTTATTGGTGCATTTAGAACCTACAGGGAACTAGCATGAGCGCAACTTCAAGACTGGAACTTCTTGAATGAAGCTCATCAACAACAACGTAAACAAGAATAACCTCAAATTATGCAAAATATTCTTCCCAAAAATAATTAAAAAACATCAAGTTCTCCTAATGTGGTCTTCTGAGACGGTGATAGCACATACTATTGGAATCAGGTCAGGCACTGAACAAACTTGATTCTTCATAATGCATACATTTAACTCTTTACAATAAGTAATTACAAGTTTACATCAAAATATTCAGAAGATTGGTGGAGATTGGCAGCTACTGACTTTTGTTTTCCCACAATGAATGTAAACAATATATAGTCTATACAGTCTTTTGGAAAAGTTTAGCCACCCTGTGAAAAATTGATTTTGATTTTTCAATTGAAAATATGTTAACGGTCTCTCTTTTAAATGGAAAAAATGCACAATATTTTCAGCAAACATTGATGCATAGTAACTTATTTTATCGTTAACTGAACAAAAATAAAAACATTATTATGGCACTGTGCAGAAACACTTTGACTCTTCAAACCTTGAGCACACAGTTGTGGACACCCAACAACCATGGGATCCTCTGAGCAGCTGTGTGAGACTCTGAAAATAAAAGTTATTGATGCCCACAATGCAGGAAAAGGCTACAAGAAGATAGCAAACTGCTGTCATCTTGCCGTTTCCACAGTGAGAAATGTAATTAAGAGATGGCAGTTCAGGGGAACTGTGGAGGTCAGGATGAGATCTGGATGACCATTTGCATAAGTGTTATTGTGTTCAACAGAATAAACGAAACTTGTGAGTTTGAAAACCACATTATGTTGGAAAAATTGTGAATATGGTTTAAATTTTTGTGTGAACTAACCTTTAAAAACAAAACACAATGGTCAAAAATGTTTGGTGGGCTACATTTTCTTGATTAAAAAACAGCAAACATTATTAAACATAATTGCAAATTCAAAAAACTGTTTTCTACGGAACCCCGGAAGGGATGTAGTGGAGGAGAAAAAAATTGGCTGGGTGAAAAAAAATAATGGGTGGAAGGAAAATATATATTTCTAAGTTTTTGTGTTCTCTCACAAAGTTTTGCGTTCTCTCGCAAAGATGTTTCGCGTTCTCTCCACAAACATTTCCTGTTCACTTCACTCACGTAAACCCTCCCGTTTTTGCCTGAAATTCTCCCATCTTTTACCATTCTATCCCACTTTCTTTACATTAAATCTGTACGACGATCGTCGCCCTTCATATCCAACCTCTGAACCAGTAAAGGCATGTATAAGCGCTGACTGACGTACAAGATGTGCTCCGTACAATTAACTGATAACAGGTCAGCTTCTGTATGCGCCATTTAAAGTGACACCTCTGTTATCAAACAAGTGAGCAGCAAATGAATCTCAAGTTTTGTTTTGTTTGATAACAGAGGGGTCTCTGTAAGAATGCACAGATCAATAATGAAAGCATTCCATTACTTTAGAAACTGTTTGTGCTCATTTAAGAGAAAATTAGCTGTTTAAAATAAAACATGCAGGACGGAGATGTTTCATATTATTCAGTGTATTTGTCTGTTTAAACATACACCCGCTCCTATGTGCTTCTCTGTAAATGGCGTGTACAGAAACTGATCTGGGATCAGTTTATTGTACGGAGCGCCTCTGTCAGTCAGCGCTTATGCATGCATTCACTGCTTCAGAGGTTGCATATGAAAGGCGATGATCGACGCACAGATTTAATGTAAAGAAAGTGGGGTAGAATGGTAAAATACGGGAGAATTTTGGCAAAAACGGGAGGGTTTAGTGAGTGAAGGCTACAGGAGAGAACGCAAAACATCTTTGCGAGATAACGCAAAACTTTGCGAGGGAACGCAAAACATTTTTGCGAGGGAACGCAAAACTTTGCAAGAGAACGCATAAACTTAGAAATATATATTTTCCTTCCACCCATTTTTTCTTTCACCCATTTTTTTTTTTCACCCAGCCAATTTTTTTCTCCTCCACTACGTCCCTTCTGGGGTTCCGTAGTTTTGTTTATATATTGAAGTGTCATTTATTCCTGCTAAGCGGCATTTTTAGCAGGCAGAACTTTTAGTTATAACTAGAACTGAAAATCAATATTGTAAGAGTAAACAAATCAGTACTGTAACGATATTTGGGGGAAAAAAAAAAAATATATATATATATATATATATACACACACACATACACAAATCAATGTATGCTTACAAAGAGAAAGTACTGAACAACTGAAATGTGTTTAATACTTAAAAAGCTTTTTAACTATAGCAGCATAAAGACACCTATCAAGTGGAGAATGAAGTCACATGAATTACTCAGGTGTGAGTTTTTTCACAGACTTCAACAGAGTAAAAGTCTTGAATCTTTTGTGGGTCTCGTCTATCAAATCTGACCTTTATTTTTATTCTCTATTGGGTTCAAGTCAGGTGATTAGCTGGGCCGTTCTATAGCTGGATTTTCTTTCTCTGAAAGCATTTGAGAGTTTCTTTCGCAGTGTTTTGGATTACTGTCTTGCTGAAACGTCCACCCTGGTTTTATCTTCATCATCCTGCTAATGTTGGACTGAAGAAGCTGATATTTATTTATAATGATGTAGGGCAGAGGGTTGCTAAAGTACTGATAGATTTCAGCTGCTTTCTGGGTATTCACTGCCTTTCTACACCTCCCTTTCTTCAATACTTTTTCCCTGCGTTATATCATTTTAATACAAATAACTTAATTTGTAAACTACTTGTGATTTGTTTTCATATATGTATTTCTTTGGTTGTTGCCAAGATTTGGTGAACAAGTCAGCAGCATGGATAGATATGGATAAATATGTTTTCTAAGAAAAATGGTGATGTGCTGAAGTTTAGTTTAGTTTTGGCGACTGATGTTTTCAGAATACCATCATACTGATCTAATCAGAGTGCCTGTGTTTTGTTGTTGAGCATCTTTCCTCTACACCTTTTCATCAGTGCGAAGGGATGTTTTCCGAAAATAATGCATGTATATACAGCTCTAGCTTTGCTCTTCAATCAGCTGCCCATCACACTGGAACAGCCAGCAAAGGATGAGCTTGTGCTTTGGGCTTGAATTAAGCTCAGCGAAGCATGAAAAGAGAGAGCAAAGGAGTGCATCAGCGAAAGAGAGACACACAGCTGGAAATAAATCTAAACACACCCTGAACTCTGAGGCATGTTCAATACACACACACACACACACACACACACACACACACACACACACACACACACACCACATTATAAAAGTGCATAGAAATTTACACGCACACCCACTTCTGAATTACTTTGAGATGAAAACTTCCATTTTACATTTGCCTAAAGTGTAGAGGCACTTAAGTGGAAAACTAATCATGAAATCATTGTCTGTGCAGATTGACATCATTATAAAGAGTTCTCAAACCCAGGCGTGAATTATAATGCTGTGTTGTCTTGTAAGAAAGAGCATGTTGGAGAATAATAAACAAATGATTTGCGCTGGAACAGAAGATACGCTCGAATGACAATTATTTGTCAGTGCAAAACATTAAATACAACCGCAAGTGCATTGAAAAATAGCCTTCGGGCTAATTCTGGTGCATTGGCAGAAATGCTAATTGATGTACACTGTCCCTGCCAAATAAACAAATAAATAAATGAATAAAAATAAAAGAATGCAGTATTTCTTTTTCTCATGGCTCTATTTTACAAACTAGGCACAACTAAAGCTCACGGTGCAAAAGAATTAAGGGCATGTCCGAATTCACTTTTGCAATTTTAAGGATGGAAAAAATACGCTCTGCCTCCCAGCCCATGGTCTAACAGGGTTGTGCTTATTCTCCTAATGAATTATGGGTGTGTTTTAAGCATAACATGCATTAAACCAGAGTCTAAATCAGAGTCTAATCTCCCATTCCCTTTAAGAGTCAGTTGCGTCACATCATGGTCAGTTGCGTCACAGGTCAGCTTCTGTATGCGCCATTTAAAGTGACACCTCTGTTATCAAACAAGTGAGCAGCAAATGAATCTCAAGTTTTGTTTTGTTTGATAACAGAGGGGTCTCTGTAAGAATGCACAGATCAATAATGAAAGCATTCCATTACTTTAGAAACTGTTTGTGCTCATTTAAGAGAAAATTAGCTGTTTAAAATAAAACATGCAGGACGGAGATGTTTCATATTATTCAGTGTATTTGTCTGTTTAAACATACACCCGCTCCTATGTGCTTCTCTGTAAATGGCGTGTACAGAAACTGATCTGGGATCAGTTTATTGTACGGAGCGCCTCTGTCAGTCAGCGCTTATGCATGCATTCACTGCTTCAGAGGTTGCATATGAAAGGCGATGATCGACGCACAGATTTAATGTAAAGAAAGTGGGGTAGAATGGTAAAATACGGGAGAATTTTGGCAAAAACGGGAGGGTTTAGTGAGTGAAGGCTACAGGAGAGAACGCAAAACATCTTTGCGAGATAACGCAAAACTTTGCGAGGGAACGCAAAACATTTTTGCGAGGGAACGCAAAACTTTGCAAGAGAACGCATAAACTTAGAAATATATATTTTCCTTCCACCCATTTTTTCTTTCACCCATTTTTTTTTTTCACCCAGCCAATTTTTTTCTCCTCCACTACGTCCCTTCTGGGGTTCCGTAGTTTTGTTTATATATTGAAGTGTCATTTATTCCTGCTAAGCGGCATTTTTAGCAGGCAGATCTTTTAGTTATAACTAGAACTGAAAATCAATATTGTAAGAGTAAACAAATCAGTACTGTAACGATATTTGGGGAAAAAAAAAAAAATATATATATATATATATATATATATATATACACACACACATACACAAATCAATGTATGCTTACAAAGAGAAAGTACTGAACAACTGAAATGTGTTTAATACTTAAAAAGCTTTTTAACTATAGCAGCATAAAGACACCTATCAAGTGGAGAATGAAGTCACATGAATTACTCAGGTGTGAGTTTTTTCACAGACTTCAACAGAGTAAAAGTCTTGAATCTTTTGTGGGTCTCGTCTATCAAATCTGACCTTTATTTTTATTCTCTATTGGGTTCAAGTCAGGTGATTAGCTGGGCCGTTCTATAGCTGGATTTTCTTTCTCTGAAAGCATTTGAGAGTTTCTTTCGCAGTGTTTTGGATTACTGTCTTGCTGAAACGTCCACCCTGGTTTTATCTTCATCATCCTGCTAATGTTGGACTGAAGAAGCTGATATTTATTTATAATGATGTAGGGCAGAGGGTTGCTAAAGTACTGATAGATTTCAGCTGCTTTCTGGGTATTCACTGCCTTTCTACACCTCCCTTTCTTCAATACTTTTTCCCTGCGTTATATCATTTTAATACAAATAACTTAATTTGTAAACTACTTGTGATTTGTTTTCATATATGTATTTCTTTGGTTGTTGCCAAGATTTGGTGAACAAGTCAGCAGCATGGATAGATATGGATAAATATGTTTTCTAAGAAAAATGGTGATGTGCTGAAGTTTAGTTTAGTTTTGGCGACTGATGTTTTCAGAATACCATCATACTGATCTAATCAGAGTGCCTGTGTTTTGTTGTTGAGCATCTTTCCTCTACACCTTTTCATCAGTGCGAAGGGATGTTTTCCGAAAATAATGCATGTATATACAGCTCTAGCTTTGCTCTTCAATCAGCTGCCCATCACACTGGAACAGCCAGCAAAGGATGAGCTTGTGCTTTGGGCTTGAATTAAGCTCAGCGAAGCATGAAAAGAGAGAGCAAAGGAGTGCATCAGCGAAAGAGAGACACACAGCTGGAAATAAATCTAAACACACCCTGAACTCTGAGGCATGTTCAATACACACACACACACACACACACACACACACACACCACATTATAAAAGTGCATAGAAATTTACACGCACACCCACTTCTGAATTACTTTGAGATGAAAACTTCCATTTTACATTTGCCTAAAGTGTAGAGGCACTTAAGTGGAAAACTAATCATGAAATCATTGTCTGTGCAGATTGACATCATTATAAAGAGTTCTCAAACCCAGGCGTGAATTATAATGCTGTGTTGTCTTGTAAGAAAGAGCATGTTGGAGAATATTAAACAAATGATTTGCGCTGGAACAGAAGATACGCTCGAATGACAATTATTTGTCAGTGCAAAACATTAAATACAACCGCAAGTGCATTGAAAAATAGCCTTCGGGCTAATTCTGGTGCATTGGCAGAAATGCTAATTGATGTACACTGTCCCTGCCAAATAAACAAATAAATAAATGAATAAAAATAAAAGAATGCAGTATTTTTTTTTCTCATGGCTCTATTTTACAAACTAGGCACAAATAAAGCTCACGGTGCAAAAGAATTAAGGGCATGTCCGAATCCACTTTTGCAATTTTAAGGATGGAAAAAATACGCTCTGCCTCCCAGCCCATGGTCTAACAGGGTTGTGCTTATTCTCCTAATGAATTATGGGTGTGTTTTAAGCATAGAGTCAAGAGAGCAAGAGTCAGTTGCGTCAC